>NW_008633057.1:0-5176 GCF_000691845.1 Merops nubicus | reverse complement strand
GCGGCGCTGGGAGGCAGGGGCGCAGGACAGGTGCGCGGCTCTCTGCTGCCGCCTGCTGTACAAAGCCGGTACTGCAGCCACGGGCGTAAGTCCCGCTGCTCCCTCACTGCTGCGCACGCGCGGAATTTTAACGGCGCGCCGCTGATGTGTCCATGGCCAACCCTCGGTCACTGCCGTCGCTATTGCATGTGCCAAATTTGGCAGCTTCATCCATACCATGCATGCATTAATTTTCACGCCTCCGTCGCTACTGCGCACGTGTCGTTGTTACCCAAACTTTGGCTGCTGTGCAGGTGTCGAATTATTGCATCTCAGCCTCTCTCCCGCATGTGCCACAAATTTGGCAGTACCCCAGCACTGCCCAGGCGTGGTATAGAATTGTTTTGAGTGTTTTTTTTTTTCACTGACACAACTGCGCGTGCACCGGTTGTCATAGAACCATAGACTCCTTTAGGTTGGAAGAGACCTTTAAGATCATCAAGTCCAACCATCAAGCCAACTGTGTTCTGTGTTTACTGAGAGCATCCTCAGTCTTGATGGCCTCCTTGTTCTTTGTGCTCAAGAGGCACAAATGACCCGACTTAATCTAATGAAAAGGAGTTGGGAGTAGAAGAACTTCTTTGGGCAGGGATCTTGCAACCCTAGGAGCTCCATTTTTTTGGTAACTTTTCCTTTGCTTTCTCAATTTTATTCCTCTGGATCTTTTCTTCACTGTCATGGCGTTGAGAACAGAACAGCTGTTCCTGCAAAGCTCAGTCTGCAGACTTGGCTGGTTTTTTTTCTTTTTTTTTTCTTTATTTTTTTTTTCCTTCCCTGAAGCTGTATCCATGGCTTGCTGGCTGGCTGAGGCAAAAGTAACTGTTAAGCTACAAAGGCAGGATGAAATGACTGCTCTTAAAGTGCCCAATGCAGCTCTTGAAGAAGGAGCCAGACTAGAGTGTATCTAAAAGGGCAACATCTGCTACATCCTGCCTCCCTGTCAGCTCGGCATCGCCTGTAGGGACTGTGGAGGGGGTCAGAAAGCAGATGGGCTGGGCTGGTTTCAGCTGGGCCAAAACTGGAGGGCATTGAGGGCTGCAGGGGTGGTGGGCAGCGTGAGTGGACCCTCCCCAAGGGCGTGGTCTGGTTGCCTCAGAACTTCAGTGCAACAGAATGGGGTAAATCTGTAGGCTTTGTGGTAGAAAGGCTCCTGATGAAGGGTAATCATGTGGAGGAAAGCAAGTGATACGACTCGGGGTGGGGGGTGAGGTTGTTACCTGGCTGTTTTTACTCTGGTTTTGCAAGGAAAAACCCATTTTTTCTTGCTTCCTGCTGGAAGTGGTGAGGAATATTGTTGCCAAGTTTTTGTAGGTTTTGCTCAAAGGGTTTTAGGTATTGGGTGTAAATAAAAAGCCAGTTTGTAGAAACAAGGGAAATGGCTTTTATCAGGACCGTGTATGGGATTGTCTGTTCCTTCCTCTTGGCATTTCACACACCACATGCTGTATTCTTTCTGGAATAGCAACATAGACCATTAGTTACCCAGTTTTACCTGGCAATTTGCAAGGGATCTAGAGAACTTGGCTCAGCATTGCAGAACCTTGTGGCACGTATGAAAATGTCTTCCTTCTAAACAGGCTGTGATTTCTCTTGCTTCTCCTCTGGTGGTGGCTCTGACTTAGTGGAATATAAGTTGGATGACCTCAAATGGTATGGCTGAACCTAATAAAGATGAGTCCAAAATATTCCATTTTAGCACTGGGAAAATTTTCAAGAGAAGCCTTTCTTCAGAAAGACAAAAACCTGTCATTGATGATGTTTTCAGATTTACTAAAAATCATCACTAGTGGCCCAGAGAGATCCTAATTCAGCTCTTTGCAAACTGTTTCTCCATCACACTCTTAACGTGCAGGTTTGCTTAGCAGATTCTTGAGGCTCTCTGGGAGGAAAAGTGTGTTATATCCATAGGACTTCCAAGATAGAGAATAGAGATGATTATGGAGAAATGGTAATGGTTATTCTTATAACAGTTGAAGCACCCCATCAGAGCTTCTTTCAAGCTCAGTCTTGGGCTGTTACTGCACTGCTTCTGCCAGCTGCAGATTTCTCCCTGTACCCTTTCCCTCATGCAGCAGGCTGACAGCCTTCAGCAAGGAGGGGCTGCTGGCTTTGTGGATGGCAAACAGGAGCTCTTTGAAGCCAGAGGGGTTGTTTTCAGGTTGCTTGTATGCAGGGTCCTTGGCAAGAGGCACTGATTAAGATGGAATTTCTTTTTCTATCTGAAGTGTTGCACCTGCTGTGGTTATTGAAAATCCCCACGTTGTGTTGTTGAAAAAGGAATTTCAGGGGCTGGAATTCTGAGTGTGTGGCACGTTTGCAGCACTGTGTGTAACAGGACAAATTGTTTTAGGTCTGTAGGGTGATGATCTGTTTCTGCAGTGCTGTGTAGGCCTTTGGGGACATCAGCTGCTGGTGCACCCAGGAAGTCGAATCTCCTCATTTCTGTCATGGTCAGGCCTGATTTTCAGTGTCACAAGGACCCATCAAGGCAGCCTTGTGCCTTTGAGGAGGGGGTGCTCTGTTCTGCCAGACACGGGTGTCAGGGCAGGGACATACCGACTGCTCCGATTTTGTCCTGAATTCTGCTGTCTCTGGATTTTGGAGTGTTTTTGTCCTGGATCTCAGTGTTGATGGTTTTGGGGAGGATGAGCTGGCTTGCACCTGTTGCTTTGCTAATGGAGAAAGAAGCTGCTACCTGTCAGCTGCTCCCCTCCAGCAGCTTGGGTGCAGTCTCCTCCTCCGTGGCATATACCACACCCTTCACGTGAGACAAGGACTCAGGGTGACTGCTCACAAGGATGGTCAGGTGCCATTCCTTGCTGAGGTCTTTTCTCACTCCTGCTGAGACATGAGCTGCTAGGAAGGACACCTGGGAAGGAATTTGGTAGCCAGAGGCCACAGGATAGGAGAGGCTGGTTTTTGCAAGGGGGTAGGAGCAGACTGCAGAAGTAACAGGGGGAAAATGTCTGAAGACCAGATCAGGGAGATGTTGCTGCAGCTCAGGAGGTCAGTGAGTTGCTGAAATGAATGTGGATGTAATGATTCATCTGGATTCACCCCTGCATCACGGACCACCCAACTCAGCAGACTGTTCGTTGGTGCTTCGTTTACTGTGATCTTGAAGTGCAAAAGAAAATTCAAAGGGGGTTTTCCTTCAATCAAACAGTGAAACTTTATTGTTTGCCCATAAAGCAGTGTGTGATAGGTAAAGGTGTGACAGGACTTCTCAGGTGTGTCATGTGTGTCACTGTATTTATTTTTTTAATCTCTTGCCAGCATCTGTTGACTTGCTGCCCTGGCTCTCACAGCCCTCGGGCCATGTGCAGATTACTACAGCCATCCATGTGTTTTTACAGCCTTGTAAAAAACCAGTTCCAGAGGTTCCCTTAGTATTTGGGGGGCACTGTAAAACAGCTGTCTAGATGAACTGTTTTGCCTCCTCTGTGCCCCTGCCTGAGTGCAGGAGTAGTGGCTGTGCACAGGTCCAGGGGAGGGGGTGATGGGCCCCTGTTCCCAATGGGCTCCAGGTGAGGCTGGAGAAGCTCCAGGTGTGACCAGAGAAGCTGAGGATGGGCTGGCCCTGCTGTGGGAGGGGCTCTGGCTATAAAAGGGACTTGCCTGGGCACACCTGCCTGTTGGCACTGAGAAGAGGGAAGTGGCTGAGGAGGGAAGCCGAGGGGACCCTGCAGGTAGGTGCCTCCAGGAAGGAATGTCCAGCCCCAGTGGTGGGGAAGCACCCCTCTGAGCCACCCTCGAGAGAGCAGCCATGGGCACACAGCACTGGGGGCTCAGTGCCCACGTGGGCTATGTCAGCAAGGCTCCATCAGGGCAGCCCTGAGGAAAGGGCAGAGGCAGTGAGGGAAGCGTTTGGGCAGTGCAGGTCTCCACGCCACGTGGGGAACTTTGATGAGTTGCATGTTGTCTCTCATGTGTCCTGGTCCATTTCTGGGGTTTTTGGTGTTTTATGTCCCTGGGCACTCCTGCAGACCTTCTCAGGGAGCAAGTCCTAGAGACTGCCACAGGGACAGAGCGAGTTGTCAGCTGTTGAGAGTAAATAGTGTCCTTAGAAGCTGGAGATGCCTTTGTGAAGGGAGTCTTCAGGGATCTGCTTCTGCTCTGGAGCTCAGGCCTATGCAGAATGGAGTTAGGCAGCACCTAGGGTCTTGCTGGCAACCAAGCATAGTGACCCCACAGAGTTAAGGGGCTTTCTGTAGGAAAGTAAAGCCCATCTTATTTAATAGTAAGAATAAAAATGTTGTGTCAAGGGTTAGGGTCAGGGCTGATTACTCTGTTGGCAACATGACCTTGTTTTTAAATGCAGCATGGAGGTGCTGTGCCCTGGCTTGTGCAGTCAGGGGTAGGTGGAATACCAGTAAGAGTCTAGGGGTTAAAACAGAGATGTTTCTGAGCTGTTGAGGCAACTGCTTCTTTTCTGCTAGAGTAGCCCTTGGCAGGCTGTGCTGTGTTTTTGCAGCAGCCCTTGGAAGGCTGTGTGGCATTTTGGCAGCATGTTTGTATTCAGTGTGGAGCAGCTCCTGCAGGGGCTGTGGAGTCAGAGGCAGGTGGAATCACTACCTGTGAGTCTAGATGTTAATGGGCTGATGACACTGGACTGTTTAGACAATGGCTTCTCCAGCCATGTCCTATGGAAAAGCCTGAGGCAGGCTGTGCAGCAGCCTCTTTGTAGCCTCATGCCCTCTTGCAGCATTTTTGGGGCGTTTGAGCATACCTGTGTTGTGTTCAGCGTGGTGTGGTTCTGCCCCGGGGCTGTGAGGTCAAAGGGAGGTAGAATCATGGTGAGAGTCTAAGCAATACATCTCGACGTGTCTGGACTCCTGGGGCAACAGTTTCTGCAGCCATCTGTGATGGAGTAGCCCCTTTCCATGGTTTTTCTGACTGTTTTTTTAACTGACCAGGTTTGGTTTTTTTCCAGGTGTGTTTTCTTTTTATTCTTCTCTTTATTTTCTTTGTTCCTATATATGGGTTTCTGTTGCTGGGTGGATTTTTTTTTTCCTTGGGTGTGCTTTTCCTTTTCTAGGTGTTTTTGTCCAGTTCTGGAAGTGTGAGCCTTTGATACTGGCCGGTTCTGCCACGAAACTTCTTATTTTACTATTTTTTTCTATAGTAGTTCTATATC
>NW_008633056.1:0-37721 GCF_000691845.1 Merops nubicus | reverse complement strand
CCTGCAGGCGGGGAGCGCCCGGGGGAGCTGAGCTGTTTGACCTGGGCCGCGGAGAGGCCTCTGGCGAAGCCGGGAGCCGCGGTTGTGACACCCGGTGTGCGGGGTCGATGTTTTCTTCCCAGACCTCACCTCTGCGTGGCCAGAGCGCAGAGTAACGCTGCTGTGCGGCTCCCCTCGGCACGGCTCTGGCACGCAGCAGTGGCTTTTGGAAGTGTTTAGAGCACAAGAAGTTTCTTTATACACCACGGGAGCTGTCATGGAGGAATGTGCTGAGCCCTGCCTTACAACAGCCCCGCCTTGCAAACCCCGGCGATTAGCTGAGATTAGTCTCCCTGTGCCTTCTGCCGCCTGTCATCGGGGTTTATAGTAAGCCCTTGTGAGAGCGGCCTGGCTGTAGGATATTGGGGTGCTGTGAAGGGAGGGCGATGCAAAGGGAAAGGGCAGGACAAAGGTTTTAAACTGATAGGAGGATGTGGAGACCGTGTGACCATTTTGTCTTAACCATTGTGTTAGGGCTGAGAGGCCTTTTTCAGTCCCGGGGTGGCTGCTGGTCGCTTGGGTGACCTTGGACGAGTCTTTCCTGTTCTGCACATGTTCCACCTTTAGCTAGGGGAGATCAGCTCCTTTGTGTGCTGTGTTGGAAGTCCACTGTCAGCAGGAGCTGCTCAGAAAGGAGCTGTCTGGTGCTCAGTGGCAGGAGGAGGATTGCGAAAGTCAGTAGGAGGGGATTTCTGGTTGACAGTATTTGGGTGGTGTAAGAGAGAGGAGACCTTTAATTAGAGTGATACCGGAGGTGATTATGGCAGCTTTGAGGGTCAATTAGCTAATACAACAACCACAGCAGTCTTTTAGGATGTATTCTAAGCCGCAGGTATTTTAAGTTAGTATAGGTGAGGAATTTGCCTCTGTCAGCATTGCCTGTACGGTGTGTCAAGGTTTGAGAGCATGTGCTTTTCACTCTTCAGTGTTTAGTTGTGTGCTTTCCATTTCCCAGTGGTGGGGAGTGCTCTGTCTGCTGGGTTTTGCTTTGCAGACAGTGTTACCTTTTAAGGAGGCTGTGCAGGGCACCATAGCTGGGGAGAAATGCCCCTTCTCACCTGAGACTCCTGTTGGGGCTGAGGTTTGTTAATGCGTTAGGGCTGTAATCGGATGTCTGTAGAAGGAGGAGGAATTAATTAGAGGTCCCTAGAAAAGCATGAGCTTTCTCAGAAGTCTTAGGTGCTATTTTGGGAGAGGACAGAAGGTGGCAATCTCTCCCTAAAAATTCTCCCGCGGGAGTCACCGTGCTTGTGTATTTTCTCAGGCAGCCACAGGAGGCTGCTAAAGGGATGTTTCCTGCTCTGAGGATCTTGAGTCCTGTCCTGGATATATACGTGTATAGAAGGATCGCTTCTCTAAGGCTAACACTCAAATCAGGCTGCTTTTTTTTTATTTTTCCTTCCAAACTCAGAGCCCTCTGATATAAGGAGGAGGTGCTGCTGCATCCTCTGCAGAACCTCAGCTGCAATGGAGCTGAACTGGTAGGAGCTCTTTAAAAGATTGTGTGATAGTGGGATCTTGGCTTCTTAGGCATCTCCTGTGGGCCTTCTCCAGACTTCTGGAGCTATTACTGCTTGGCCTTGAGAAGCAGGGACACAGTGGAGCTGTTCAGTACCTGTGATCCAGCACTTCTGCCCTTGTTCAGTTGATCCTGAGCCACTTCAAATGGTGGTGCCTTGTTTACCTTCCTATGGCTGGGTGAGGTGCTGTGGGCAAGATGCTTTACCTCCACGTTCTGTCCTGACTTAAGGTGGTGAGAAGAGAACAGCAGTGATGACGTTGTTACACAAAGTGCTCTGTTGACAAGAAAAGCTGCAGGAATGATCAATACTGTTTGCATAGGTTTTGTGGCTTGTCTTTGTATGTTAAATGCAAATTGTACCAGCCATGGAGTCGACCCGGCACGGAAGCGTGGGAGCTTGTACCAGTCACCTGGCTGAGTCTGTGAGGGTTGCACTCTTCACTGCTTCCTTGCTGGCTAAGGTACTAGAGGGAAGTGCTCAGCTGACCATTGTTTAATAGTGTTGGCAGTGGAGTTGTCCTCTCAAAAGGAGAGAAGCAGTGAGCCCTGTGTGTACAGCCAGCTCCTACAGTCGATATGCTGTCACTGGAAGAGGGAAGGGGGCTGGTAAGGAACATACCCCTGGTAAGGAACAACCTGTTCTGTTCTCCCACATCAGTGGGGTCGAGGGGTGCTTTCTGCAGTAGGCTGTTGCTGGCAGGTTCACCTCACTTCTAGGGTTATTGATTGAAGAGAGGAGACCCAGACAGCGTTCCTGCACTAGTGTGGGAGACAGATGAGAAGGTGCTGGAACTTCTTGGCAGAAAGAATGTAATGGAGCCCTAATCAGTGCTCTGCAAAGTGTGGGCTGGAAGATAGGAAAGTGGGCTTTAGGGGTCTGTTATGGTGATAAGGAGAAGATGACCTTTCCACCTCTGTTACTCAGCTGTGTGAGGATATAGTTGCACATCTCTTATTGTACAAGAGTTCTGTTCAGATTTCCGTGGGCCTCAGCTAAGTTTGGATAAGGTTAATTTGAGAATAGCAATAGGCACTTTGAACTTTGGGAGATATGCAGCATGCTAATGCTAAAAAGCATTAAATAAATTGTAATCAATGGGCACGTCCTGATAGTGCTTGGGGAAGAGAGGGGATGTCCTTACCTTCTGACTGGTGGTGGAGAAGAAATCCTAAAAAGAGTATGGAGTTATTAGCCAAGAAGGTCCCAGCCAATGTGGACCATATTTCCCTTTGTGTGGGCCTCAGGAGAGCATAGCTTCATATAAGCCACAAGAGGACAGAAAACTTTTTCAAAACTGATTTGGGGTCTGGGTTCTTGTTCTCAGTGGTTTGGCTGGACATCTGTGCTCTGGCCTGAGTAAGACCAAACTGAAGTCTGGACACTTGTAGCCCTGCATCTGGAGAGGAGGCCACACGGTGGAGACTGTGGTTTAACTGTCAGCCCAGCTAACACAAAGAGCATTAATAACCAGGAGAGGTTCAGCACAGTGAGCTGGCAAGGTGCAGGGTGCTTTTTTTGTGTTGCCTGCTGACAGTTTTACTTTATGCAGCATGATATAATGTGAGTGCACAGTTAGCTCTATTTTAATTAAAAAGATTGCACTGCAACCAAGCTTGAATTGTTTAGGAACTGCTCATGAGAGTGACACCTCCCCCTCCCCCCCCAGCTTGTGAGTAGTGTGTCCACACATCATTTATGTGACTGACATGCCTAGAAGATCTGGGCATGGTCTGGGATGGAAAGGTGCTGGGTGGTTTCTCCTCAGCAAGAGCAGGATCCTACATGGAACAATAACTTGTGCTTGTGTTTAGCTTTGCAGCCTCCTGGGTGCCTGCTGTTTGACTTTCAGTCATCCTGCTGCATTATTACCCAGGGACATGGGGCAGTTGCATCCCCATGTCACAGGCATCTGTTGGTCTATCCAGAGTAAATAAAATGAACTGTTGTCAGAGCTCAGACTGAAACAGAGTAGTTACTTCTGGATGGATTTTTCTCACCTTCTGCCATTTACAGACTCAAGCAGGAAGTCACATTATTTTTTTCATTCCACTAATCAGAAGAACAAGAACAAAGTACATTAACTGAATTGGCACATGATAGCATTGCTCTTTGTTTTCTGTGGCCACGTCACTTTTCTGCTTGGAATTTATCCTGCCCTGAGATTCCTTCGACTCTCTTTTTGCCTATGTGCATACTGGCATCAGCTTGTTCAGAGGCAGCAGCTAGAACTTGGCAAATACACTTGTTTAAATTCATTTCTGCAGCTGATATAAACCAGCCTGGGCCGAAGACTTGAGTATGTTGGTTAATTTAGATCCCTTTCCTTTTACTGGAATTCTCCTGCAATCGGGGTGCTTGAAAAAGAGAGCTATATATGAAAAAAAAATGTGGGATCAGACAGCTGGGATTTTTTGGATTTTTTTTTCTGACTTCTAAAATACCCTAATTCATTCCAGTGAAACTGTATTCACTCACTCAGGAAGTCATAACTGACTGCTGTCTTTTGAGAGCAGTTTGTTCATGTGGTACCTTCGCAAAGGGGCATTTTATTACTGGTGTGATTATTTTTGTGTTGACTTTATCAAGCTGTTCTAACTGCTCTGTGAAATTTCTTTTAGACTCTAGAAAATGAAGCTAAAGGAACTTGAGCGAACAGCTGTCCAAGCATGGAGTCCAGCAAACAACCACCCCATTTATCTAGCAACAGGTAAAGTTGCTCACAATTTGTGAAACTTGAAGTATGAGTCACAGAAAGATTTTTATGTAGAGTTGTATTGGCCTTAACTTTAAAGAATTCTCACTGTAATAATCTGTGAAAAACTTACAAGCAATACAGTGAAAGCATTACAGACTTAATTTCTTTTAAAGTGACCTGGAGAAGATTATTTTTATGCCCAGCTTTGACACCTTCAAGGCCAGGGATTTTTTCAGAGAGTGAATACGTGGCTTTTTTGATCTGATTAAGTCTGTATGAGCTCCAACACCTGCTTTGCAGTAAAAATTAAAACACAGTAAGGTTACTTACCTGGTATGCCTGTGGGGAAAAAAAAAGTTCATTCTAATCATGTTCATTTAAGGTCACTTTTACTTTGCTGGTCTTCAAACGTTGTCATATGGTTTGACAATCAAATAGTAGAAAACTGTCCTCTCTAAAGTCACATGTTTTGGTTATCATTCAATTTTCAATATTTCTGCAAAAGCTTAAATTTTTATTTTATTTTCTTCATTATTCACTATTGCTATAATAGTTTCCTGAAGCACAAAGTCAGCTTGTTCACTGAGTGGGTGAGTTTAGTGTCTGTGTGGAAGCAAGATGCTGGGTTGTCTGCCCAACATGAGAACTGTTCAGCTCTGTCTCCTGCCTGGGTTGTGCAGTGCTGCTATATTTTGCTTTTTTTTTTTCCCAGGAATGACTGTCAAAAAAAATTGACAGTTCAACTGTTACCTTAAAAGCAACATTACCATTTTTGGGGTAGATAGGCAATTTTGTGTTTCTTTAGCGAGGCCAGATTTTTGGTTGAACCAAAGGTCTTGGCTTCAGTCTGCTTTGGGTCAGAAACTGCAGAATTTCATAATTTGTACTGCTTTTTAATAGTCTCTTGGGCACTCTCCATGCCATAGTCAGTTACAAAGCACCTCTGTGGTAACTGGGTGCCTGTTTGGCTGGCCATGTCCTGTTAGGCAATGTTAAATCTACTTTTAGCTTTTACTCTGTAAGCTAGGGAGAAGGAAGGAGCCACCACTGTGTGACTGCTAGCTGTCTGTGGGTCACTGGGGAATGTTTAGTTGGCTAAGGCTGAAAAACTTTTACTGTAGACCAGGTGTAGAAGGTTTGATCAAGACGTATGGTCATGGTTGAGGACCAGTATACAGAAGTATTTGGGGTCATGCCTGTAGCAGAGTTTCATGATGTGACCGTATTTGTATAATTTTAAATTAAGGACTTGATATCAGAAGGTGTGGCTGTTTGGAAGAGAGTATATGAATTATATTTATCCCAAGAAAGGAAGGTAAAAGTGACCCTGGTGCCCAGAATTTCTTGAAGTTCTAATTTCTTTCAAAATCATAATTGTTGGTTCCTCTTTGTGAGGTATTTAAACATATCCTCTCTTGGAATGGGCACAACCAAGGTTGTGTTGACTATCAAGAATAGGTTCCAGTGCATTGCTCTTTTTGTATGTTGTGCTCCTGAAAAACATGCCCACTTGTTTTGCCCTTGTACTTCTGCTAGGAACATCTGCCCAACAGCTGGATGCATCCTTCAGTACAAATGCCACCTTGGAAATATTCGAGGTTGACTTCAGGGATCCCTCCCTGGACATGAAGCAGAAAGGATCACTTCCTGCCTCAAACAGGTACTAGAGGCTTATACTGATGTGTTGATCAGTGGAACTGGAAAGGGATTTTCTGGCACAAGAAGGGAGAGGTGGAGATAATCTTTTTTGGGTAGAGAGTGATCTTTTGGATCAGTTGACCTCTGTATTTGAAAGCTGAACATTTTTGTTGACACAAATCATGTGTAGAAGTACAGCAGTTAGACCATTGTAGAACTCTGAAGGGACTTATATGGTCGTCAGTCAGGAGTCTGTGCCATGTCAGTTTACTGGGGCTTATGATTTGCAGTGAAGAGACTAGAGGCAGGGTGAATCTTGTCTTCCAGCTTTTTAAGACAAGGTGATTTCTGAGGCCCATCAGCATGGATGACATTTGCACCAAGTATAAAACACGACCTTGATTTGTAACTAGCTGCTTTTCCAGTGGGCAAACATTTTTCAGGAAACAGCTCTGGAAAAGAAAGCTTATAGTCTGTAATCTAATATTCTGTATAGTGTTAGAGGGGTTCACCCACCAATCCCAAATGAGGTCCTAAATGTTTGTGGGGCAGGGAGAGGTAAAAAAAGAGACAGAGTAGCTCTTAATTTTTAATGTCCCAGTTACCTTTAAAAGTCGTGGAAGAAAGCTCATTTCTTTTTACCCAGGTAAGAGCCACAGTCTTCCTCAGTTATTTCAGGTGCAGACTGTTGGTTGTGTTTGGTAGGTTGGAACATGGATGTGTTTTTTGGTAATGCAGAGGTGATGATATCGTGGCCTACGCCAGCTTTATTTTCTTCTTTTTTTAGGTTTCATAAGCTGATCTGGGGTAACTTTGGAAATGGGTCCCCAGAGCCCTCTGGAGTGATCATTGGTGGAGGCGACAATGGTGTGTTGACAATGTACAGTGTGCACCATATCTTGGCTTCAAAGGCAGAGCCTGTAATTGGGCATACAGAGAAGCATTCAGGTCCTGTTCGAGCTCTTGACTTCAACCCCTTCCAGGTATTCAATGTTGAGATACTTAGGATCAAAAGAACATTAACCTCCATATTAAAAAAATATATATTTTTCCTTTGTGTGTAGAGTTTTATAAAACTCTTTCTTCAGTTTTAACTTGGAAGGGCCATAGTAGTTGTAACGCAAGGCTGCTTTGGGCCTCAGAATTGGCTCCTCTGAAGTCCCCTGTGACCTTGATCAATCCTCTTATGCCCTGTAAAAATGTCTTGTAAGACCGTTGTGTTAGACTGTTACCCATTTGAAACCAGAAGGTTTTTTATGTGTTCATTTGGTGTCTAGTTTAGTGGGGCTCTAATCACGACTGAAGGGACTGCAACGTGCGTGAGTAGCAAACACGACACAAGTTCTTGTGGTAGCACAAAGGCAAGCTGAAAGTTTTCTGCAGACCCTCATCAGAGACCTGCATCTTCTCCAGAGACATCCTCTTGGTGTTGGATGCAGGGCAAAGGTTCAGCTGGCCAGAGGCAGCAGCTTCCAGGCCTATGGTAGAGTCTCATGATGAGTACAACCAGCCACCTGCGTATGCAGCTTGCCAGGCACGTTTTGAACAGGTCTGTACCCTAGCACAAATGAAGGCACAGAGGCTGGAAATGTGCTTGGTTTATAATCCAGTTAGTATCTTTCTGCTTACCAGTGGCTGGGAAATCCAGCTTTTATCTCCCTTCAGAAGCTTTCAGGTATTTTTGCTTACATTTATTTTTAAGAAATCCGTCCTCTTTCCCTGTGAAACTCAGCTGAGCTTTTCTTCTTTCTACAGAGTAACCTCTTGGCTTCTGGAGCCAATGATTCAGAAATTTTCATCTGGGACTTGAATAACTTCAGTGTGCCTATGACTCCAGGGTCTAAATCACAGGTAAACAAGTTTTCCTCTGGGCAATACCCCTGCAGTTTTGTATCTCAGTGGGCAAGGCAAAAAGATGTATGTGGAGTTGTCCTGGTCTTGTCAGTCTGTGAAGGGATAATGACCTTGACATCTGTCAGGAGAAAGATGAATCAGAACTGACTGAGCAGCTTCATTCTGCGGAGGTGGAAAGAGTATTATAAGGGGAGGGGAGGTAGCCTGGCAAGCTTGGGAGGGATGCAGTTTGCATGGATGGGTAAGCTCTTTGTGGATTTGAATCAAGGAACTGACCAGTTTATCTTGTGATCCAGCTGGGACATGTGTGATGGATTAAGAAGGCTTATTGGACCTTCTCTGAGGAATGAATTTACTTCAGGCTTCAGCTGAAGCTTTTCATATCTCATGAAAGTAATACCCCTAGCAGAGCCAGTGAGCCATTTAATGCATCTTAGCTATTACTCCTAGGTAATGTTTCTTGAGTTTGAAGAGGAAGAAGCTTTTGATCTTTTGATGCTGATTATGTTATTCAGGGCAATCAGATCTTGAAAGTGAAAAAAACATAGTAAACTTGCCTAAAAACAGACCAAGTTTTTCCTCCAATAAGCCTATCATTTGTCTCCTTGACTGTCTCCTGCATTGCAGTAGATGTATTCAAGGCTAATTGCCATTACTGTTTCATCATTTTCCATCTCACTGCACTCCTGAAATGTTGCACAAGGTCATCTTTCCATTCAAGTTCATCCAGGGAGTCAGGGTAGAAGCATCTCAGCTGCAGTTCTCTCTGGACTGATTTATGAAACATTTGGCCGGTGCAGAATCCGCTACCTGCTCCCAAAATACAAAGGTGCTTTTCCAGGTGACATTCTCCCATAGAATTTGACTGTCATTGTGCCTTCTGAGTAAAGGACTTCCCATGCTTCCTGGTCTTTCTGGTCAGTGCTGCTGTTTCTAGTTAGTTGATCAGTGATTGAAGAGAGTAATCTATCTATCTTCAAATCCTTTAGTTAAGCTAGCAGCAGGATCCTGTGATTGGTGTTCCCTCAGCATGGCAATGATGCATGTGTGGCCTTTCCTCTCTTGGCAGCCTCATGAAGACATCAGTGTGGTGTCCTGGAATCGGCAGGTGCAGCATATCCTGTCCTCTGCTCACCCCAGTGGCAAGGCTGTGGTTTGGGACCTGAGGAAGAATGAACCTATCATCAAAGTCAGCGACCACAGCAACAGAGTGAGTGGAAGAAAGACACTGACTCTGAGCAGGTCACAACACGCTGCATGTGACTGCAGAGCAGTGGCACTGGTTCTTGGGATCAGTTGTTTTTATTGTGGAGACTTTTGGGGCTGATTCTCTTGGAGTTGTAGCATCAAAGCTCCTTTTTCTCTTTTCCCCAGTAAAACAGAAAAACGAGGCCCCTAGCTGTTCCTAAAAATAGGGCACGCTTACATTCCCTTTCTACATTCATTTATGAGAAGCCTTTTGCATTTTAATCCCAGCTGTTGATCTTGCTAGATCAATGAGTGGAAGAAAGACACTGACTCTGAGCAGGTCACAACACGCTGCATGTGACTGCAGAGCAGTGGCACTGGTTCTTGGGATCAGTTGTTTTTATTGTGGAGACTTTTGGGGCTGATTCTCTTGGAGTTGTAGCATCAAAGCTCCTTTCTCTCTTTTCCCCAATCAAACAGAAAAACGAGGCCCCTAGCTGTTCCTAAAAATAGGGCACGCTTACATTCCCTTTCTACATTCACAGCTCATTTATGAGAAGACTTCTGCATTTTAATCCCAGCTGTTGATCTTCCTAGATCAACTTTGAACTAATCCTTAAACTTCTGTATGGTTAGTGGGCTTGTTGTGTTGTAGAGAACATAGAAATACTTGCTTCATACAGCACAACTTTGCCAGACTTGCTTGATGTGAAGCATTCTAGGCAAGTTAAGTGCAGAATGATGTGGCTCTGGACCGTTTTTGCTCTTGCCTCCTTGTTTTGCTGAATATTCAGCCTGTGCTATTTTTGTGCCTAGATGCATTGCTCAGGAATGGCCTGGCATCCAGAAGTTGCAACCCAGCTGGTCCTTTCCTCTGAGGATGACCGCTTGCCAGTGATCCAAATATGGGACTTGCGTTTTGCTACCTCTCCTTTGAGCCAGCTGGAAGGACACACAAGGTGAAGGCCTGCTTGCTGTTGTTGCCTTTTCAAGGATCTCCATCTTTAAAAGGCAGACATCTGGGATACTGGACTTGGGAGAGCTATGATTTTTTTTTGCTAGGCCTGCTTTGTTTCACCAGTGAATCTAGTTGAGGGTAGAGATGAGAACCAGCACTTTTGAGCTTAAGCAGCATTTCTGATGCTTTCTTGGTGACAGGGTAGGAAAGTGGACTGGGTATGAAACATGACTGATTTCTTTTTTGATCTATTTTAGGGGAGTTCTTTCTGTTTCTTGGTGCCAGGCTGACCCTGAACTGCTGTTGAGTAGTGCCAAAGACAACCGGATCTTGTGCTGGAACCCAAGTGTGGGGGAGGTACATAACCACAGCTACAAGTACTCACAGTCTGCTTTAGAAAGAGTTGTGTGCTGTGCTATGGATGTGTCCCTTCTATGTATCCCTGTGGAGTGCCAGTGTAGTTTCCCTCAGTATGTCTTCTGCACTCTTCCTGTCTGGAGCGAATGAGAGTGGTGTCCATATCCAAACTGAAAACAACAGATCCAGACAGAGCTTTTCTCTGATATATCTGTGTCCAGAGATCACAGAGGGAAGAAATGTTTAACTAAAACTTAGCAAGAGTAATCATAATTAGCTGAAACTATGTTCACATATGTAGTGTTCCCTGTCTCCATTTGTTTCTTCTTCCTTCTCCTAGGGTAGTAAGTTTTTCGGGGGAGGACTTGAAGAAGAATGAGGAGCGTTTGTTAGGACAATTGAGAGGGGAACAATGTGACTAAATTTGTGTGTAAACTTTTTTCAGAGCACAGTGGTTTCACGTGCATGTGCTTATCTAGTCATGTATCTCAAAATTACCATCTTTGAAATATTTTGGTATCACCTGAATTAAAGTAGGACTCTGTAAAATCTTTCAACGCACCTACTCATTCGGTGCTGAATTTCTGGGCAGCACTGAGTTTTGAACTTGGAACAAAATTCATTCAGTTAATCTTGATGTTAATAGAAGGAAAGGACTCTAACAGTACTGAACAAAGTCCATCTGGGAGCCCCAGGCTGGATTTGTTCCATGGGAGAATTTCAGTTAGCTGACCACCTTTGTGTTGGAGGCATGGAAAAAAATTGCTTTTCATAAAATGTATGACATTCTGCTGTTGTGGTTTCTTGAGATACAATGCTTGCTCTGTACAGATGTCTAGTGGTTAGAAGAGAATCAGACTCTGAAAAGTAAAGTCTTTTCACTGTGTTTTAGCAGAAAAATTAAAACAAAACCAGTATTAGTGCAGCTGGCTCATCTTTGCACATGCTGCTGTAGATTTGCACAATCCAAATTCAGCTTAGGCATCCATGGACAAACTGTTGTTAGGGGGCTCTTCTTGACTTGGTACCAATGAACAGAAAGCTTTCAGGTTGTTAAAGAATTTGGGAAGGCTTTCAATAATAAGGAGATACAGAATGGCTGTTCTGGTGAATTTTGGGGAAGGGTTGGTTTCTTTGGAGTTGGGAGATATTTGGGTGGGTTGTGATTGGTTGGTTTTGTTTGTTTGGTTGGTTGTTTTTTAATTTAGAAGTGCAGATTTTAATATAAGCAAATGCAAGGTTTTATGCTTGGGAACAGAAAATGCAGGTTATATTCTCACAGGGAAGCAAACTCTGGCTCTCTGTGCTTCGTGCCTGTGAGGCATAAAGGAAATGTATCAATTTTACAGGCTGAAGGTTCAAAGTTGAGGTTGTGGTAGTGAGTTGCCCAATATGAGGCAGAAAGTCTGTGACTGGGCCATGAGTTGAACTTCAGATTTTTGAATGCTAGGCCAGGAAGTTGTTGCCTGCAGTGTCCCTCATATCCTCTTTTGTTGTTCTGCTGTGTTTGGGTTTTCTTTTTTTTCTTTAGGCTTTTATTTTCCTTGTCAAGTTTGTTATTCTAGACTGTTCCTTTTGTTTACATATTCTTGCTCATGGCATCTTCTTGCCTTTTTAGCTTCTGGGTTTCTTTCTGGTGTCTCCCCCTTGGTTAACACATTAACAGTGCTGACTTGTTGCTCTTGCATTTTGTTCTACAATCAGAATCCTATTGTATAGCAGATTTTTGTGGCTGTGTGCTATAATTCAGTTTGAATGCATCCTTCAAGAAGCAACAGTAAGGCTTGTATATGATAGTAGTATGTAAATAAAGTGTGACACGCTTGCCATCAGCAAGTAACTTGAGGAGAGCAGGGTTCTCTTTGTGTTGTGTTTCTGCCTTCCCTCGTTCTGTGACAGGCGGTTTACGAGCTGCCCATCCGGAGTCAGTGGTGCTTTGATGTCCAGTGGTGTCCCAGGAATCCTTCAGTCTTCTCTGCTGCGACTTTCGATGGCTGGATCAACGTTTATTCTGTTATGGGGGGGAACTTAGAAGCTCAGCAGAAGACTCAGGCTGACAAGGTAAAGTCCCATGGAGGTGTGATGGCTTGACAGATCGGCAGTTACTCACCTGACTTGTAGGATTTAGGCTAGTCTGCTAGAGTAAAAATAAAGCAGGACACCTGTTAGAACAACAAGCTTGTCTTGTCATTAGTTTATAATTAAATACATTGACACTAATTTATACAGCATGTTATTCTTTCTTAGTTCAGAAGAGAATTTTTTTAAAGTAGCTAATAAGCCATTATTAGCAATTTTCCTCAAGTCAATTGACTGTAACTTGGAGGATGTTAATATTTTGATATTGAAACCTGTTATTTAGCCAATGAATAGATGAGCAAACTCTGAACAAATTAAATGTACTGTCTGAAGTTTTAGTTTTAATCTGGTGACCAGTCTTTAATTCCTTCCCTCTCTTGAGCCAACAAATGCTTTACAATACAGGTTTTAAGAGAATACATATGAGCCAGCTTAAGTATTATTTATATAGTCATTTACAGATGACTGGGTTCAGTTTCATAGGATTTGCAAGAGAAGGAAAATACTTTATCAGGCCACAGCTGTAGGAGATTAAGGATTTATTTAACCCATGGAGAATTTTCTTTCTCTGCATTCTTCATGTGCATGCACCACATTTCCACTCCTCATAACTGGAGAACAGTAGGGTAGAATAACTCTCAGATAAATAGAATAACAACTAAGAACAAAAATAGGAGGAGGTAAAGACAATTATGGAGGTAGAGAGTTTGTGACCAGGAGGTCTCTTTCCTCTGGATTCTGTGGTATCAGGACAGATACCTGACCTGGTGGTTGATGTTCCTGGTACCTTGGTTTCCTCTCAAGAAAGACCTGAAAGACAAAACTTGTAGGTCTTGCCCATGGTTGTTTGGAAAGCTTGATGGGCCTGGTGTTGCTGCTTCTTAGGTATGCTGAAGCTATGAAATATGGGCCAAACTCAAACCAGATTGCCTTTAGCAAATAACAAATCTATGCCAACAATGTTAGCCATTAAGAATGCTTGTAAACAGCATTGGATGTATGCTTACCAATTTCCTAAATGTTAGAAATACAGATCAGAGGCCACTTTTGGCACACTGTTGTTTAGGCAGGAAAGTCTGGAGTGATTAGTTCACCAGCCTCATCTAACCTATAAAATCTTGAGGGAGTCCTTAAAAATAACCCATTTGAAAGACCTCAGCAACAGAAAGGGGGGAGTCATTCCTTTGTGAGCAAAACGAGAAATAAGTTGGACAACTTTTGACTGTATGTTGTCACTGTCTTGCATAAAACAAGTAATTTTGTAACTCCTGTGTTTATGAGCTGGGTGCTAAGCCAGGCAGTGCTTGTTAGGGAATTCGGGTCTTGCTAAGGAAAAATTACTTGAAAAATCTCCTAAGGTGAAGCTTTCTTAAGAAATGTTTTCTGTAACTGTTTGGAAATACCATTACTCTCACATAGAGACTTGGTGGTGTTCCAGGAGGAGGTGCTATAATAGCCTTTTTCTTCATCAGCAAGGAAAGTAACTACTAAGCAGTAGTTTTTGGTGCTTACTCTGTACAGAGAGGAGTTGAATTATATCATATTCCTTTCTCCATCTGATTCTAGATCTCTTCCTCCTTTAACAATCTGGATCCCTTTGGCACAGGACAGATGCTTCCTCCTCTGCAGGTTCCTGAGCAGGTAGCTCAGACCACCTTGATTCCACCATTAAAAAAGCCACCCAAGTGGATTCGCAGACCTGTGGGAGTTTCATTTGCAGTAAGTGAATGGAGCATCCTTAGGTTAAAATGTGATAGATGTGACATTTTTTGACACAATCCTTTTCTTTTGCTAAAGAAACCTTTTAGTCCTCACGTTGCTACATGTTTTAATGTCTGCTTAAGGTGCAGTGTGGTATCCCGTGGAGCAAAGCTCTTTTGCTCAATAATCAAATATATTTCCAGCAAGAAAGAGTCCTATACCAGACAATGGCAGGTTATAAGTAAGACAAAAAAAAATAAGGAAGACTCAAGAAAAACTATAGGCTGTGATGTGCATTCCCATACCAGACAATGGCAGGTTATAAGTAAGACAAAAAAAAATAAGGAAGACTCAAGAAAAACTATCCTTATAGGCTGTGACATGCATTCCCTTTATCCTCTGCCTTTCTCCTTCCTATCCAGGTATTTAATTTTCTTCACCTTTTTCCTCCTAAATCAAAAGGCTGAATTGTTCTTTTAGCTTGTGGCTTGGCTTGTCCTCTGTCTAGTGCCTGCCATTCACATGAAAGTTTTTATCATTGCAGCCTGCCTCTCCATGTCAGAAAAGGACAAACAGTTCCCAACAGTACTTTTTCCTCTGTGCCTCTCTAGTGTCTGCAGTTGGCTGGGCCTGATAGCACATACACAATTGTAAATGGTTTTTGGTCTTCAGCTGAAGTGCTTGTCACGTGAACTCCCTAAACATCCCTACTACCCATACACATTAAACTGTTTGGGTTCCATGTGATCACAGCTGGAGCTCTAAGTCCACCTTGCTGAATGAAGAGCAGAGTGAGTTGCTTTTACCTGTTTGTAAGAATGCTTACTATGTTTCCCTTTGCCTTTCTCAGTTTGGAGGAAAACTTATTTCCTTTGGTCTTACCAAAGCTCCTGGACAGCAAATGCAGAAGACTTACCCACAGCAGGTATTCATCAGTCAAGTCACCACTGAAACTGAATTCCTGCTCCGATCCAGAGAGCTGCAGATGGCCTTGCAGTCAGGGAACCTCCTTGATTACTGCCAGGGCAAGATCCAGACAGCCAAGTTGCCATTTGATGAGAACCTTTGGAACTTCTTGAAGGTAGGATGACTGTGATGAAACACGAAAGTCGGTTAGTTTATGATCCTGGGGTGGAATGTGTTCAATATGGTGCTCTCTAGCCCTTTTGTATTCCTGTTCTTTGAGACATAAAATGGAACTGAATAGACTAGTTATTTGTCTAAAGAAAAGGTTTTGTAGTTGAGGTCTTTGAGGTTTCCTTGTTTTTCAGTAGAAATGGTCTTTTCAGTGTATTCATCTGGGCTTCCTATCAAGGTGCTAAACAGCATTTTCTGGTCTCAGCCCACTGCCAAGCTATATCTGCCTGCTACCAGTGGAACTCTACTGTTGCTGTTTCTCAGGGCATAGTCCAAATGGGCAGTGAGATTCCCCAGAAATGAGAGAGAGAGAGAGCTGTGGTGACATGAGGACTGGCTGTAGCCCTACATAGGATGATGGTTTAATTGACAATTTGGTAATAAAAAAGACTTAAATAATGGGGGTCAGTTGCTCTTCTGGAGGGGTAGGGCTTAGCCTTGGTAGTGTTTGACAGACACTCAAGGGCAGACTGTGTGGGAAGAAATCTTGGGATCTTTTCCATAATATTACATTTGCATGGGGAAGCATCTCTCTTGAATAGGACATCCAGGCATTGTCTAGATGGTGACACTAGTCTCCATTTCAAGGGTCATTGCACCAGTGTCTTCAGCTGCATTAGATCAGGTGTGTGAAACTGTCATTCTAGTGAATTTTTATAATCCAGCTGGCCCATGGTCCTGTGAGACCACTCCAGGACGTACAAGATCTCTTACTGCTAATTACACACCAAGCTTCTGTACAAAAGACTGTCCTGCATGACCATTTCTGCATCTGCAAGAGTGTTTTCTACTGACTGTTTACAAGAATCTTATCCACATACAGTTTGGTTGGTTCTACAGTAGGAACAGCAATTAGCTTGGCAATTCTTGGTCCATCCAGGGAGTTGTTAACCAGCTACACAAAGTATGCATACGATGCAATTGTAACTGAACTGTAACTCTGACAAACTTGAATTTCAACCTTTTATCATGATTTTAACTGAAATTCCATAGATTTTCCCACAGCAGTCATTAGGTGGACACGTCATAGCTGAGTTCCTTATCTTAAATTGGGATCTGAACTTCACTGCTGCCAGAAGCAGCCAATCATTGACAGTCTGTAGATGTCTAGGATTTAACATAATGTCTTATATTTTTTAATATCCTTTGGGACTCAGGTGAATCTGGAGCAGGATTCCAGGACTAAACTCCTCAAGCTGCTGGGCTACAGTAAAGAAGATCTGCAGAAAAAGGTAATGTATCTATCCAACAGAGAGAAACCTTTACAGGCCTAAAGCTGCTGCAGGACAGTTGTAGGTTCCCCACTGGGAATGAGGGAGTGTTCTCACAGCACAAAAAAGATGGAACTACAACATTTCAGCTGAGATGCAGCTCAAGTATTCCCTGTTAAAAAGAAAATATGGGCACTTTTAAAGGTACAGCTGTAATTGTACTGGACCCCAAAAGAGTCTTGAGCCCAATTTTCTTGCTTCCAGTTATTGGTGCTCTGGGGAGTGTATAACAACAGCGGAATTGTGAAGAGCCTCTGTGGACCTCCAAGGGAGGAAGCTCCTGCAGCAGCATGAACAATATTCTGGAGAGGGATAAATGCCCTCCGATAGGCAGCCAGCCAGGAACAGGGAGAGGTGGAGCTTTTCCAACAGGTGGAAGAGCCAGGGCAATTTTGCCAGTCACTTGGTGTTGTGGTTTGAGGCTTGGAATGGGGGCGTGACCTTCCAGCAACTGGGAGGACCCCGGCTGGGGGTGAAACCATTGTATTCCCTCCCCTTCCCACACACACTCTGATAAGAGGCAGGGAGTGGGTTCTAATTTCACTCCTGCCTTGGAGCTCGGAGAGTAAAGTTCTCCTTTCACTCCGTGGGACCCTGGAACCATTTCTGAGGGTTTTGTATATTTTATTTTTTGTATTATTCCCCTAATCTTTGTATATATTATTTTCCTTACCTCCCTTTTTCGTTTTCTGTTCCTTGTTGAACAATATACTTCATTTTTTTTCAAAAGTGTCTCTCTCTCTCTCTCAAGGGCGGGGGGAGAGGCGAGTACATAGTTCTGTTCCTGTGGGTCCTGCCCTGAACCCCTTTTTACACAGAACCAGGACACTTGGTGGCTTCACTGCCCAAATGTTTAACTTTGACAGGGGCTTCGCTCTGAATCTCTGTTACTTTTCTAGATCACCTCACACCTGAGCAATGGGGTCCCAGATAAGCAGCCCCTTCCTGAGGCAGATGAGACACAAGGAGCACAGCCAGATCAGGTATGTCCTGCACAGCTTGCCAGTCTGGGAGAGCAGCCAAGGCTTCCTTCCAACCATAAGTAGTTTGGCTCAATGCAGGCATTGCAGAGGACAGTTCACAGCTCTGTCAGACCCTCACAGGGTGAGACTAAGCAGTCATAGCAGTCCCTTGTGGCTTTAAAACAAATCAATGAATAATGAAGGTGGTCTCCTGGCTGTTAACACTGCAGGAAGGCTTGCTTCACCTGTGCTGGTCTTTTTCAGTGATAGAATTAGCTTCACCCTAACTTAACTTCATACTACAGTTCTGGATTTCCTTTGTGAAGCTTCTGCTTTGGAATTTCTTCTGCATTTCTTTCCTTTTCACCTCTATCCTTTGAAATGTATTCTCACATGATTTTGGAATGTCTGTCTTCAGATGCCTTCCAAGGCTGGTTCACCATGGACTGTAAATTTTTCTTCTCAGAGGTATCTATAGCTGCTGTCCTCAAATTAGTAATCTTAATGCTTGCTTGAGAGATATTCTAGGGATAGCAATTGTCCTACATTTCAACAGAGCCCCAAGTATGGCTATTGCCTGTTAAGAGATACCACTTGTTGGGCTTTACCCTGTTCTATCCAAAATTGTTCACCTTGCTGACCTGGCTGGCAGTTGAGCTGATGAATGCTGGCCAGTGGCACTGTTGGCATTGCATGTCTTATATCATCTCCTATATGTCTTATCATAACTAATGTCTTATCAACCTCCTGAGGTTTGTCAATAGCAGCACTGCTCTTGTTGCTGCCCTGCTGAAACTGTGCAGGTCAAAATCAGATTTGTATGAGCGTGCTCAACCAAATGGAGAGCAGCTCCATCCCACTCAGTAATCCATTAAACTGTTTTGGGCAGGATCTGTGTATTCAATGAATTAATTAACCTCTTGCATAATTTGCACAGCTTTTAATAAATTCCAGTGATGATGTAGCTGCTGTTTCCTCCTCTTCAGCGTTTTTTGACAACCTCATCCCACAGAATATGAGCACATTGGAGATTCCTGTCACAGAAGGTATGTTACATGAAATGTGTTTCTGCCATCTTAGAAGAAGGGGAGAGGAGGGAAACCCAGAAAATTAGGGATACCAGGAGGAGTCTGGTCCACTCCAGCAGATGGATACTTTTGAAGCATACAATCCCTTGCAGTATCATGCAGCATCTCTCAGCATTGTGCAAGGAAATGCTTGTCAGATAAGAGACCCATTAAATGTATAGAAGAATCTTTTAGATAATGGAAGACTTACTGTCAAGTCAGTAGATTTTTTGAAGTTCAAAACCTGATTTGGGTTTCCAGATATTTTAGCTGGATTTCCATACGTTGTTGGGTTTTACTGCTCGCTTTTTAGAATGAACAACCCCAGTGCATCTGGATGATGTTCCTCTGGTTAACTCTGCTTCTCACCTCTATAGATACAGATGGACTCATCAGCCAAGCCCTTTTGTTGGGGAATTTTGAGGGTGCAGTGGAGCTGTGCATGCGGGCAGAGCGCTTTGCTGACGCCATCATCTTAGCTATAGCTGGTGGGGAGAACCTCCTAAAGGAGACTCAGAAACGCTATTTTGCCAAGCGTGAGACAAAACTCTCCCTGGTAAGTCACCGTTCTGTGTGCCTACTGTGCACAGGTATGTGGTATCTAGGCAGATGTTTGTCTGAATGTATGTAGAAAGGCTTTGGCAGGAGGTAGAATGTCAGCAGAATCTGTGCGTCTCCTCTTGGCTAGACGTTTAATATAATCTCTTGGTAGTTTTATGACACCTTCATGTTGCTCACCTAGAATGAATGCCTGTGTTCTCTGTTCCTTTTTTCAAAATCTAATACTTTCTGCCTTGGCTCCCCATGTTTGTAACTCGGGGAGCATACTGCCCCCTTAAAGCTCAGCTAGGAAGATCCTAGCTTATTCATTGACAACGAGGAGGCGTAGCAGGGATTGGGATATCCCAGTGCTGTATTCCTGGTCACTGATACTATAGCTGCTCTGGAACAGGATATGCATCAGCTAGATCTTTAGTCTTGCCTAGTGCTGCTGCTCCACATTCTCTTGAGTGCTTTGTTGGCATTTTTTACTTTCTTTGAAGGCATCAGGTTCCAGTTACTGCTGATATTAGGATGCTGGGATTGGTGGACCTTAACGTATAGTGAGGTAGTTGCTGCGTAGTGGGAAGTGTGCCTCAAAGTGAGCTATCCCCCTGGGTGCCCTTGCCTAAGCAGTCAGCTTATCTTTGCCTTCAGTGGCTGACAGGCCTTCTGCTTCCCTTGCAGCTGCTTTCCTCCATTGTGCAGCAGAACTGGCAAGATGTTGTTGGCACGTGTGATCTGCAGAGCTGGAAGGAGGCACTGGCCGTCCTCTTAACATACTCAAAGCATGAGGACTATACCCAGCTCTGTGGTATGTGGTGTAATACAATTTAATGCAGTTTCCCTTGGGGGAGGGCAGCTCTGGACTGCTTACAGAAAGCAGTAGATACTATTGAGGAAGGAAAGTGCTCCTTACTCATTACACGTAGCTGGAACTTATTAAATAAGTGTGGGCTGTTGAGTTAGGAGAATATGTGCATGCTATAGGGGAGAATCATATGTTAAAGTTATGTATTCTGACATTTCTTGTCACCTTTACCACTAGCATGGAGAAAAAAAACCAAACAAAACAGGACAGGCAATAGAATTTTAATTAAGTGTGGGCTGTTGAGTTAGGAGAATATGTGCATGCTATAGGGGAGAATCATATGTTAAAGTTATGTATTCTGACATTTCTTGTCACCTTTACCACTAGCATGGAGAAAAATAAAACAAACAAAACAGGACAATAGAATGAGACACTAAGGGGATCACATTTATTATTTTGTTCTAGGGAGAAGGGGGTTTCCTTGACAATAAAAGGTCAGGTGGCTTCACTCTGTCTGAAAAAGGTTTACCATTCCAGCACATTTCCCTCCCTTTTATGCTCAGCAACAGGGGCTGATGAATGTTTGATGGCTTCAGCTGTTTCCTCAGTCTTAGTTGTAGTCCAACATGCTCAGCAGTTGGTTGTTCTGAGACTTGGAGTTCTGGGACAATCCAGTGACTGAATCCAATGAAGTTACTCATGTCACTTAGCTAGGAACTAGCTCCTGGCTGATGGAAACAGCTAAGTGCTGTTGGGGAAGTGCCTTTCATACAAGTAAGGTGACACAGCTTGAAATGCAAGAAAATGTGACATCTTTTAGAGACTTATTGTAGGGGTGTAAAGTGGAAGTGGTGATAGTGAGGTAGATTTAGCTCATCTTTATCTCCTAGCATTTGCTAAAGGCTGTCAGCTACCAGACTACTAGGTGTTCCCCCATCCTGGATACGTCTATTGCCAGGAGATTCCCACAGTTTGGAGAGGAAAAAAAAAAAAAAGAAAGGAATTTTTCACTGAATTAGTCATTTTAAGGGTTTTTCTTTCTTCTGTGTGTCTGGGCAGACACAAAAAAAAAATTACAGATACATAAAAAAAATAAGCCAAATTGGTTAAAAAAAGAATTAATGATGCCCATTTCTCATGCTATCCAAGAACTAGGTGCAAATCCAAAGCTGTCAACACCTTTTCTTGCCAGACCAGAGTAGGATTGCTAAAAGATGAGCATTGAGGCTAACAAGCTCTTCAGAAAATGAGTGTGTTAAATCTTGGCTGTATTTCTTTTTCTGTAGACATGCTGGGTGCCCGCCTAGAGTCAGAGGGAGATGCAGCTCTGTGCAATGATGCCTGCCTCTGCTATATCTCATCAGGCAATGTGGAGAGGTTGGTGGAATGCTGGGTGAAAAACCATGAGACTTCATCACCCCTTGCCTTGCAGGTACAGGTGCTATAATGTTGGTTTGACTCCTCTTTAGGCCAGTCTGGTAGCCCTGATCTCTTTGCATTATTCCATCAAACAGAGTATCTGGCTTCCAGCAGACAGTGGAGACCTGTTTGTGGTCACCAAGATATCTCCTCCTAGCCTGGATTGCAGGCTTACCTCTGATGGAGACTTGCACTCTTAAACATTAAGGATTTGTGTGTTTAGAGAGTATCAGTTACACTGCACATAAATTCA
The DNA here is from genome assembly GCF_000691845.1 of Merops nubicus. Lineage (NCBI taxonomy): Eukaryota > Metazoa > Chordata > Aves > Coraciiformes > Meropidae > Merops > Merops nubicus. The sequence goes on along the minus strand of NW_008633056.1, from coordinate 16,229 downwards.
GCCGTGGATGAGAGTTACAGCCTGTCCTTGTACAGTGATGTCATCTTTGAGCTTTCTTCTAGTCAGGGAAGTGTTTTACCATACCTGTTTTCTTACTGGTAGTTGCCTGGGAGTACATTTGCTGCTGTGCTTAGCATCTCTAACTGGAACATTCCAGTTATCTGGCTCTACCTTCGGAACAACCTCTGGCATGAACCTCATAGACTTTATTTTATAAAGTCTAGACTGTATTATTCCAGGTGCAAGTAGAACAATCGTATGTGAGGAGTCACAGCTTGCAGATGAATCAGGGCTTCTAAGCCAGTGTTGTGGCCTGCCTGTTACACTTAAACCAGTCCTGGCTGAGTCACTGACCCCCAATCACTAGGTTGAACTGGACGAGCCTTCCACTCAGATATCTGCAGGTAATGCCCTCTGCTGCAGAGTTCCCTGCACTTGCAGCCTCACTAGTGGATAATGGTAACAAAAAGGCATCTTCAGCATCCCTGGTTATATTTGAAACTGGCCTCCTTCCAGTTATCAATTATCAGCCTATGATGCACATATCTCTCTACAGCTAGAAATATTACTGTGATTTGTAGGACCTGAAAGTTTTGAATAACTGAAAACATTCTGGTCTGTTTCAGCAGTAGTAGTTTTTCCTACTGAATTTCTCCTGGTATAGTTTTAATCCTTTCTCTTCCAAGCTGACAGCTTGTAACTCCTAGAGTTATAGTAGTGACTTCCCTAGTAAAAACATCACAGGTGATTAGAATGTCTGCATGGCTTCTGATTTCCTTTTTTCCCTTACCATAAAAGTAGTCGTGTCAGGGTTTGCTTCCTTGTTCCTGTTTTTCTCCACAAAGCTCACCTGAGGAAAAGGTAGTCAGATAATACCTGGTGCAGAGAGGGTGACTTCTATTCACATTGGACCTCGTGTCATAGGGAAAGCCATTTGGTATTGTCTCAACATGAGATGAAATAGTAAAGCAAATCAGATTCTGAGTGGTCTGTTTCTTCCCTCCCCATGTCTCATTCAGGATCTCATAGAGAAGGTGATGGTGCTGAGCAGGTCCATTGAGATGCTCCGAGGCACAGCAGGACAGGGGCCAGGCCCTGTCTTGGCAGAACGCATCACCCAATATGCCAATCTCCTGGCATCACAAGGATGCTTGTCAGCTGCAATGAATTACCTACCCAGCAACTCGAAAGAGGTGAGTGAGAAATGAGGTGTTGTGGAAAGAGCAGTATTTGGGGAAAAAAATAATACTTGGTACAGGAGAGCGCTTGGGTTTTGACGTGCATCAGGACTCCAGGTTTCACCTTCAGTGTGGGAACCTGAGCACAGAGGTGTGGGGTTTTCTTCTAGAACGTGACTTGTGTCTTCATTTGCTTTTTCTTTGTAGTGCCTTTGGTTCAGGGAAAGGAAGGGAGATAACAGAAGTGTAAGGCAATTCCTGGAGAGCAATGCTGGGAAGCAGCTCTCTAGGGAAGCAGCATCTATTCCTGAAACTAGCTAATAAAGGAAGGGAAGGCCACCTTGTAGTTTGGAATAGATCTGTCTAGTGCCCAAATGTGGGTAGGGGTTGGGGAGGGGAAAGTGTGAAGACTGGGGGAAGGATCAGTGAGACATAGATTCTGTGATTCTATGACCTGTCTGCCTGGAAATATAGGCAGTTGATGTCCCAGATTGTCACTTGCAGTTTGTTTTTTTCCCTGGTGGCTGTGTGGGAAATGGTTAGTTTTGCAGGTTGATGCTTAGTGCTTTGGGTCTGGGTCTGCTTTGAATGCCTCCCCAGCACCTTTCATCTGGGGCTCTCAAGGCACTTCTCCTAAAGCACAGTTTGTTTCAGCTCCTGATCCAACAGCTTCGAGACCGGCTTTTCCATGCTCAAGGAGAGAATGTGTGTGGTCAGCAGCCACCCCCTTTTCCCTACCCTCGTGTCAATGTAGGAGTCATTAAACACACGTCTCCAGCAGCCAAGGGTGGTTCCACCTCTGAAGGAGCAGCCCACAAAACAGGTCCCAAACCTTCAGAGAAGGTAGGCCTTAAACTCTCACGTTTTCATGGCTTGGGGAGGAGGAGGAAGACTTACTGGGTTGGGAGAAGTCTATGAAGTAATATGAGATGATGCAGATTACAAGCATTGAGGAGCTCATCATGATGTCCTTCACTGGAGCAAATGCAAGCTCTGTGATAATCCAAAAATAGGCTCTCTGGCACATTTTCACAAGGCCCTGTTCCACATGCAGTCACTGGAGAGGAGACTTAGAAGTGTAGTGATCCACTGAGATCTCACATACTGAGAGAGGGAAAAGGGGGCTGTGGTTCACTCTTCTTTGTCCATCTCATCCTCATAGTTCAGTAAAATCAGTGTAGTATGGTTTAATCTCAGTTTGTACACAAGAAAATTCTTCAGAAGGTTTTGCATCCAGCTTCTTTTACTTCATTATTGTTCCTTCATTATTTCCTCTGGCTGTGCTCTAGGAAGTCACTGTATGGGAACTGGCAGCTCCCAAGGATTAATCCATGTGGGAGATGGCAAATCCTCTGAAGAGTGGGGTGCCCAGCTTGCTGAGCAAGTTGTGTGGTGGGAAGGGCCTTTGATCCAATCTATCCAGGGTACTGACAGCAGCAGCATTTTCTCTTGCCTGAGGAGTGACAGGCATAGAAATCTTGCCTCTGCTTGTGTGTGTATGCACATGACTGTCTAGGCCATTTACAGGTTCTTTTATTTTAAATTGCAGCCCAACTGTCAATCACCATTTGCCCCTTCAGCACCTTCTCAGCCTTCAGTGCCTTCCCTCTTCACGCCCCAGCCAGTGCCAGCAATGACACCTTACCATGTTGCTCCTTCCCAAGGCAGCCCAAGTCCACAAACTGTTGTCTATTCCAGAGAGCCTCCATACCCACAGTACAACCTGGGCTTGGTTCCAGCAACTGCTTCAGGGCCAGGTAAGCATTGTCTGGTAGCCATGTCCTTTCTCCAGGTTTTCTTAGACTAAAGCTTTCAACGTGGATGGCTGTTTTACTCTCCTCCTCAGAGGCCTATCATACTGGCAAAGAACAAGCCAGCTGTCTGAAAGGCTTCTCCATGCTTCTGGCACATCTAGTTCTAGCAACTGTTGCTGCATGTCCACTGACACCAAGTATATGTAGGGGTGGAGAAGCCCCAGCTATCTTTGAGATAGTTTGACTGATGTAGCTTGGGTTATGGGGGGTATGCCTGGCATGGACATTCTAGGGTATGGCTTGGAGAAGGGTAGACTTACTAGCATGAAAGAGAGCATCAGGAGTAGTTTGCATATGAAAAGTGATACTGATACACTGTTTCATTTGTAGCTGTGTCACAGCCTCAGCCATTTGGACCTGTAGGAGTCAGACCTGTTGGTCCTGCTCCCTTCTCCAGCCAGCCTTCTCTGCCAGGACGGTCCATACCCATGACATCTCCTGGTGTTCTACCACCTGGACCTGCCCTCTTCACTCCGGCCTCATTTCCATCATCTCAGCCTCCTGCAGCTTGTCCTCTCCCTGTGGCAACCCAATCTCCTCTAGGTTTGTCTTCAGCACCTTTCAACTGCCCCATGAACATGGGTTACCCTCAGGGAGGTCCTGGAGCTCCATCTGCTAAGCCCATGCCAGCAGCCAGCATTCCTCCTCCTCCCACAGGTAAGTACTGCTTGTGTGACTTCAGGACACTTCTGGGTGGGGTTTGTTGTACATAATGGACATGGACCTTCTGAGGTTGGGTTGGTCACCATCCAGGCTGGATGTGGTGCTGAGACTAACCTTACAGAGGCGTTGTGCCAAGTCATGCTGTGGTGGAGAAGTGCAGCAGTGATGACAGTTCCACTCAGCCCATTCAGCTGCTCTGTCCCTCAGGCTGTGGTTACAAGAAGCTGTCTTTTCAGGTCCTCAGTGCACCCTAAGTAGTCATCCACTCCAGAGGCACCTGCTCTGGCTGAAAGGGTGGTGGTTCCCAGGGAAAGCCTGGTGGAAGGCCTGCTGATCTCATCCCTGCTTGTGTAACTTAGGCAAGAAGTGCTTTTGAAATGCTGGGAGAGCAGGGTGCTGCTTCTCTGTCCATGGGATACCTCTTGCTTAGCTTCAGGATAAAATTCCTCTCTCTGCTATGCCCTAGTTCTTCCCATTTTTTCTGTCACTGGAGAGTGCTTGCCTGGGAATTGTTTCTGGATTCCCCTGTGCAGTGTTCTAGACCAGAGCCTTTGCCCTCTGGGTCTGCAGTTTGAATCCAGCCCAGTCTGCAAGTACTGTGAAGTCCTTGCTAGCACAATGAAGAGTGTAGTTGGACCTAGTTCCCAGTGGATGGGCATTCCCTTTTTCTGTTTCCCACAACATTACCACATCTGGTGCTTCTTTATTTGATGTCTTAGGGGAGAGGCTTTACCAGGCTGTGGAGACCCCTGACAACAAGGCTGACAATCCTTAGGTTTTTGAGCAGATGCTTCTTCAAGCCACGTGTATTCTAAGAGTGAAGGAACTGAGGCTTTGAGGTTTCCCTCCACCTGGAATCCTTTGCTGAGCTGTGTTTAACCAAGAATAGCAAATCCCACAGTGTAAAGCCTGTGGGGACCACACACAAAGGCTCTAAGCTAAGGCTGGACCAATTCCTTCTGAAAAGCTCTGAGATAATAGTTCAGGGACATTACTCACACAATAAAAGTTGTTGGTGATGATGACTCTCCCACCCTGCCTTGATTTTCAGGTTTCTTCCCTTGGCTAGATCCCCACATGGATCATGCAGGTAGTACCCAGAAAAGCCTCCAGACCTATGGGGGAGGCAACGTTGCTGTTTCCAGTGAAATGTGGGGTGTGTGCATGTTTCACTGTGTGCATGCTCACTGCTATCTGTTGTTTCCTTGCATGCCTGGGGAGCTGTACAGCTGGGGTAGTGGACACAGTCGTCCTGAGGACTAGTGACAGCTAGGGATGTTGGAAGTGAAATGAAAACATTGTGCTCTTACTGATGAGTTTAGCAGGGGTGAACTTCTGATGCAGAAGCAGGGGCTCCAGCTTCTTCCTTCTTTACTTTCCTCCAGTCCTGGAGGAATTGGAGCATTCTGTTTCTGTGTCCCTTCACGCAGTTGCTGGGCCAGCAGGACAGGCAAGTATCTCCTTTTTCTTTCTTGGTTCTCTAGGCAAGGAACAGGCTGTGGTTGTAGCTCATCCCTCATGTTCTCCATTACACTCCCAGCCTTATGCATGGCTTTACTTGTGCTTTCTGCAGATGGTTTGGAAGAGGTGGGTCCCAATGTGAGCAGTGGTATAGAGCTTCACAAGCAGAATTTGGGGGCTCTATTCCAAGGCAACATGGAAAGCCCTTTTGGCCTTATTTGCAGGGCAAGGTTTGGCTTTGAATTCTCAGTCCACCTGCTGGGGAGAATTTGGACCATAGAGGTTTTGTGACTGATGTTTTGTACTGATTTCTGTCCTTGGGATTCAGTGATGGTGGAGAGTAAGTGACTGGTATCTTCCAGTCAACGTTGTCAGTGGGATAAGGCTCAATGTCTTAGTGGGCTGACTCTGCACAGTGACTGCAGTGCCAAAGACCATCTACCAAGCACAAAAGATTATCTAGGGAGTCTTAGCCTGATTTGGGAAATCAGAGTATTCGGTAGCCATGTACACCAATCAAGCCTTGCTGTGTGGAGTGGGGCTCTGTAAAGGAAGTAGTCCCTTCAGCAAAGAAACAAAAGACCCTGGTTTTCTGTGTTAAAGGGAAGGTGACTGCATGGTAAGGTTTTCAAGCACTGCCTCAGACTGAAGATGTCCTGCAGAAATTCAGTGCTGAGATGTTCCTTTCTCCTGGCAGCATTTACCCCTAGCTTTAATGGCAGCAAATGGCATGCCCACATCAGCAGTGCAAACTGGCTTCCTTGGGAGTGCTTTCCTGCCTGCTGTTATTATCTGGGTTTGATGGGTACTTCTAGCCTAGAAGGGGACTGTAAGATCACTCAGTCTGACTGGCCAAACTTGCTTACTTTGGAAATTCCTAAACATAATCTGTGCAGCTCATGATCACATTCTCACTAGCACAATGAAGAGAGATCTCTGCCTGTAGAAATCCTGTGCTCCTGGAGAGCGTCAGAGACACAGTGAAGGACAGCAACATGTTGGCTGATCTCCTTTCTAACTGGGATAATCCCTGTCTCTGTCCTGTGATGGTCTTGCTGCTTCTCAGACAGGCATTTCTGGAGACTGCTGCCACGGGGCACTTCTTTCAGGGTTGGTGAGAAACCTCCTTTCACAAGTAGCATAGACAAGATAGTCAGTGTTTCACCCAGGACCTTGCTGCATTTTGCTTGTTGTCTTATGATTAAGTGCCTGGCTTAGACTATAATTTAAATAGCTGTTTCCTGTGAGGATTGAAAGTGCCACTGGGTTGGAATAGTGCCAGGAACTGCTAGGCCACAGGCTCAGTGGGGGCCAGCAGAGTTCTAGGGCACAGAATCCCCAAGTTAGAAATAAGTGCCAATTTAATTAAACTACTGCTCCAAACTCATCAGAGAGTGAGTCTTGAAATCATGGGAAAAGCGAGGGCAAAAAGAGGCTGCCAGAATTTTAATAATAAAGGTAATTAAAGTAATGAAGCACCTTTTGCATCCTTCCCCTGTGATTTTTAAAGCTCAGCTCAGGATCAGTGGCTCATTAAGTGTGGCACTGAGCTCCAGCAATTCTGATATTGCCCCTGAGAATTATGCCACTTTCTCACAGTTTATTCCTGTCTCATGGGCTTGCGGCTATTAATACCAGGGTGACAAAAGAAGCACCAAGGTTTCCTCTAGAGATGCAGGTACAGGACAGCAGCAGACAAGGTAGTAGGAATTTGACCTTCACAGAACGAAATGTGGTCACAAGTCTTTTGATTTCATGTTGTTTGATGGATTTTTAATTACCTGGAGTGAGGTTAGAGACTAGGTACTGCAGAAGCTCTGCTCCCAAGGCATTTGCTGGTTATGTCTATTCCCTTCTAGTTGGGAAGCCAGTAAATTTTACTAAGCTTTGGTTCTGAATAGACTTTTGGAAGTGCAAAATTTCAGCACACCCCTGGCTTTTTCCTCCTTTATCACAGCAACCTGCATTGCTGTGGAATGCTGCCACGAGGCACTCCTGTGAGTGCTGGTGAGAAGCCCTCTCTCACCCCTAACGTAGCCCTCGCTGTGGTACCACAGCACCAGGTTCTCTGCCTGGGGAACCTCAGGATCTTCCTAACCCTGATGTGCATGCACATGCAGGTCTTGACCAAGGTCCAGGCCTAATGCTGAGACTCACTTCTGCAGCCTGTGCAGAATGAGGAAAGATTCAGGTAGTTGCAAAAAAGCTTTCTGTGTAGGAGTGGGTGTGTAACAGTTCATTCTGATCGGACATCATTTCATGAAGCCTGTGCACATCTCAGATGCTAAGAATGTTATTAAGAAAGAAAGGGAGGCAAAAGCAGTTCTTGGATGTGTGAGCTGGGCCTGCAGTTCCTCAGCTGAAAGGATCTGAAGGTGCAATGATGGAGGAATTGGAGCCAAGGGCTATTTTGCTGAGGGAAGTTCCAAAACATGCAATAAACCATGAATTGTTGTGGCCACCTTCTCAAAGTCTTGACCTTTGTGTCTCGTTCTCTCTCCTGGCAGCTCAGGAATCTTGGAATGATCCCTCTGTTGTAAGAGGAGGCCTTCAAAAGAAAAAGGTAAGTTTTCAATGTGTGTTGGTGGTCTGTTAGCCAGGGAGCTCCATGCCACAGATACACTCCTGCAAATGCTACCTGTCCCACTTAGCCAATCTCATCCCATGCTGACACGTCTACTTCTGCATTACATGCATAGCTACGACTGAAGTCTAAGTCACCTTGAGCTTTTGCCATCCAAACTCTCATGCCATTCTCCAGGGTAGCCCTTTTGTAACATGGTTATCATCTGTGGTGCTGCATCCTCTGTCAGCATTTCTCAGGCCGACTACAGTCCCTTGTTGCCAAAAATACGGATTTAATCTTACCCACTCACACATTTTTGCCAGTGGCTGGGGAGATCTTGCCCACTTCACACCTGACAGCTGGGGGCAGCATTTCCCCTCACACTGTGAGACCCACAGGGATTTCCCTCAGTTGCTGGTACCAGCTGCTGAGGCACTTGCACTGGAGGAAGTTGGCACAGGTGTAGCTGTGAGCCTCCTGCCGTCCTGGTCCTGCTGCTCTCTGCCTTGTAGTGATTGCACCGGTGGGCCTGTCAGCTGAGCTCTTTTCTAAGTAATGCTCTCAGTACCCCATTTCTGTCACTGCTGCCTGCTGGCAGGTGTGACAAGAAGCTTCTTTGGCACTGTTCCCACCCCCTGCTCCTCTTCTTTAGATTGGAACAGACTTCTCGCCCTCTTTCTGGCAGCATAGCTGGGAACCTGCTTCAGGCTGTGCTCACTACAACAGGATTAGCCTCTTGTTAAAGCCATCTCCTTTTGATCTAGCCCTGTTGAAGTGAATCTGTCCTGACTCTCTGGCTTAGCAGGGGCACGATGAAGTGTTTGCAAGAGGATTCTCCCCCCATGTCGTGGGATTTTCCCCAACACTTGCTCTGTTGGACACTTTACTGCTGTTAATCTCTACATGCAGGACTCGTGCCGCCGCAGAGGCGAGGCAGCTTTCTGAGGACCAGTGCTTTCAGGGGCAGCAGATCTGTTTGACTGAACAATTCCTGAGGAGTTTTCTTACTGTCACTGTGGCTGTTCCCCTAGGAGGCAAGAGGAAGGGCCCCACACTCCGAGTCAGGGACTGAAAGGACAGCAACGTGTTACACATCTGGGGAACTGGGCACTCTGAAAGTTAGAAAGGAAGCTGAATTTGACTGGGGAGGGGGGGGTGTAACCACCCCTCCTTTTGTGGACTTGGGTTTTTTTGATGTTTTTTTTTCTTTCTTTCTTTGCTGATAGTTGCCTGAGCAATTTACTCCTCCAGCCCCCATCACAGCTCCAGTAATGAGTCTGCCAGCTGAGCCCCAAGTGATCCATCCTCAGCTGTCCAGGTTGCAAGAATCTGCCCAGTCGCCCCCAGGAGCACCCAAAGAAGGCAGCCTGCAGGTACCCAGGGAAAGTGGGACATTCCCCAGCCACCAGCTCCTTGAGAAGTAAAAAACAACTCAGCTTTTGAGATTCTTATTGCTTGGCAGCTGCACAGCTAACATTGCTTCCTAGCCCTTATAAGACATCTCTGCCTGGGCGTTGGAGAAATTGCCAGGGTGGAAAATGACACCTGGGGTACAGCTAGGAGAGAGGGAGGGAGGCCAGGCAGGCTGTCAGCCTGCTGGGAGTTGGGCATGCACAGAGGCCTGAAGCTGCACCACACTCTGAAGATGATAATCTAATGCTGTGCTTCCAGGTGTTCTCTGGGGTTGCAAAGGGATGAAACAATTTTTGTTCAGGAGGGGAATCTACCAGCTTCAGCCTTTCATGCTCCTTTTGCATTCATTCAGCTGCTTCTTTCTCTGTCAGTATCACCAGCTGCCTGTGGAGAAGGTTGAGAGGAAGGAGGTGCCTCCTGAGCACCAGGCTCTGAAGGCCACATTTGAAGGGTTGGTGCAACGCTGCTCTGCTGTCGCCACTGATCCAGTAAGTCCTCCCTTCTCTCATCTTTGGCTTTTTTGCACTCATAGGTGTTTGACTGATGGTTTTGTCTTTTGGTCAGGAAAAGAGAGGAGTCTTGTCCATAAACCAAATTGATCTCCACCTGCCTCCTTCCTTTAGGCTGCAGGCTTGTCTATCTCTTGGGGTCTGAGATGCATTTTCTAGCATTTATTCACTGCTGCTCATTGCCTTTATGGAGCAATGGTTTTGTCCTCCTTGGCTCTTTCCTAAAATGGAAGTAGAAGAAAAGCCCCAGCTAATTCAGAGTCCTCTTTCACTGACTTGATGGTTCCTGCAGAGCTGGTGTTACCAGCTATCCTCTGAGCTTAGAGGGAAAGGCTGAAATATCCTGGCTGGCAGAGAAAGCCAGACAGTTTTTTGTGTCCGAGTCAGTGTAATTTCACCACCCTCGTTCCTGGAAGGCCGTTGGCATCCCTGCTCTGTTGCATCAATGTATCAAGTCAGACTATCTGGAAGCAGCAAAGCAGCATTTGCAGCATTGTGGCAGGTTGCTGAGTCACACGAGAGCTTTGGGACACCCTGAAGCCTTCCAGAATACCACTGTCCAGTGGGTGTTGGGGTCAGCACTGAGCCCAGGCTGTTACCCCAGAGTCAGGCAGCTTGTGTGTTGCAGCAGCTTTGGCACGTTTGCTCGGTGCCTTTGCAGTGCAGTGTAGCTGTTCTGGGAGATAACTTCAGGGTTCCCAGGGTGGGCAGGAAGGCCTGTTGATTTAGGATTAAGCACTCAGCTTATGTGGAGGGTTGGTACTGCAATACAGTGCACCTGAGCTCCTGAGGCTGCCAGGCCTCTCCCACAGCCATTTCTACCCACGGAATAGTTTTCCTGGAGTGGCTTATCTAAGGCAGGGGTAGTGGGATCAGTCCCACCAGAGCTTCAGCACTTGGGCCCTTTCCTTGGTAGTTACCTAGAATAGGAGGAAAATTCCCTCTTTTCCTCAAGGAGACCGGATAGAAGCTGTTGCTTAGGTCAGCCAGGGTGGGGCTGTCTAAATGCCCCATGGGTTAACTAGTGGATGTTTCTTAAGCTTTGGAAGTAGTCCCTCTGTCCTCTGGTCTGCAAGGACTGGCAGAAGGGAGGAACACCTAGGCTGGGAGATGGAAAAGGGGGCAAACCCAGCTTCCTGCCTCGGGGGGCAGACAGTTGCACGGCGAGGGCACGGCGAGGGCACGGCTGGCTTGTGTCACAGTCCCTGGCAGGCAGAGGCTGAGGTGCAGCTGAATCGTAAGGTGCTGTGGACTTGTAAGGTGAACAAGAGGAGGGGAGGGACGGAGTGAGAACAGCCTGGTTGTGGGAGGGCTAGCTCTGAAGCTCTGGCAGAGCTAGCAGTGCCTGTTTTGCTTCAGAAAACTCGGAGGAAGCTGGAAGATGCGTTGCAGCGGCTGGAGTCTCTGTACGAGAAGCTCCGTGAGCAGGCGGTGAGTAGCTGCAGCGTCCCTTGTGGTCAGGCCGCGTTCCTGACCCCACCTTTGCACTGGGCTGTGGGCTTTAGTGTTTGTTGTGGTGTCACCAGCACATATCCTCGAGAGAGAGAGCTGTGGGAGTGCCAAACTGTATAATGTACCTTGATGCCAGCCAGTCTTATCTCTTCTTCCTTTATCTTGGCCTAGATGTAGTGCAAGGAGAAGCTGGGGAGGTGTTTGTAGGGTGCTTTTACCCACAGGAAGTATGCTGGCATATAGAGAGGTTCCAGCTGGAAAAGGTCAGTTGTGGGTAGTTGTTAAGTGTGAATATAGTGGAACCTCTGGCTTACAAAATTCTGAAGCTGCTAATGCCAGTTGCTGGAGTGTTAGCTATCAAGGGAAGAATCCTTTGAACATAGACCCTTTCCCTGAGTGTCCACATTAGGCCTGAACAGAGACAGGACTTTATACTAGATGGACCTTTGACCTCCTCAGATATATGAAATATTCAATAATGCTAAAATGTCATTACTTAGGACCGGCCTTCACTGTAACCCAGCCTGGGTGTTAGATTAATGTTTGTTGTAAGCTGAGAAACTGAGGGAGGAAGCAGGCTATCCTTCCTGCAAGGGCTTGGCTGTGTAGGTGCTGTTGGGTGAGGATGAGATGGAGAACAGGAGAGAAGGGTGTGGAAGGTGGTGGGGATGGGGGTGTCTGTGTTACAGTGCTGAGCATGCTGACTCATTTCTGCTCCCTCCCCACAGCTCTCTCCAAGCATCCTCATGGGTCTCCATGAAATTGCCCGCTGCATTGAGGCTAGGAACTACCAGCAGGGCCTCCTGGTTCACACCCAAGTGGTGAGCAGCAGCAGTTTCAGTGAGGTGTCTGGTTTCATGCCTATCCTGAAAGTCCTCATGACCATTGCTGGCAAGCTGAATGTGTAAAGTGTGGAGCAGCTGGAACAGTGCACACTGAGAGCTGGTGGACTCCCTCACCTTGTTGATGTGCTGCAGGTTGTGGACTCTCCTTTCTGACTCTGGAGAAACAAGGCTGTGCCAGTGCCTGGAACCATGCTAGGCCAGCACACCTGGCCCCATCCACTTTTTGGACAGCCCACTGGTGCCTGGGACTCCTGGAGAGTGGTCTTTCTTCTTTCTTACTAGTCTGAGGCTGCTTCCCAGCCCAGGGATCTCAACTGCAGGCTGTCAAGGTGGCACAGAGAACCTCCCTCTTCCCTGTATCCCTGGTACAGAGGGGGAGCTCCTTCCCTCTCATGCTGATAGTGCTTTTTTTTTTATTTTAGGAGACAAACAGGGTAGGAACCTGCAGTGCCACCAGACAGAAGAGCCTCAGGCTCTGTTCTGTGCTACCGTGTAAACTACTTGAGTTACAGCTGGGCTCCCTTGGGACCTAAGCTGGGGTACCCCTGCTCTGTTGAGCTGCAGTGAGGATCTCTTCTCTGGTTCCTCCTTTCTCTTCATTCTCATCCTTGACTCGCTCTCTTGCCCCTCTGCATCTATATCCTGCTACAACTAGGGCTAACTACCAGCCTGCTCTACACTAGTTTTGGTTCTCTCTCTTCTTTATCCAGACCTCTGGTTTCATAGTCAAGACTCCTGTTTGCCCTCTGTCCCCCCCTCCTTTATATCTTTTTTCCCCCATAAGTTGCAGACTTGAGCCCTTTGTCTCAGGACCAGGGCTGATTTTTCCCTTTCAGCTCCTAAGACTTTCCCCATTCAGGAGTCCCAGCTGGTTGGACTGTTCTGTGTGCTTCTTCCCAGAGTTGATCACATCCTAGTTTGGGGTTAAAAGCCACCATCTCTGGCTCCTGGCCTTTTTCACTTCCTTTATGTTAGCACAGTTAGCCTTTTGCCCACTGGAGTTATCTAAAGGCTTCCTACATTGGGCTTTTCAGGCAGTCTAGGGTCTTTAAGAGGAGCAGGGTTTGTTCAGGTTCCATAATGGATCCCCTAGAGCTACTCTGACTAGCCCAAACTTGAGCAGGAGGAGACAGCTCATTGCTCCAAGTGTGGTGCATTCATTCTGCCCACAGTAAAAGATGTGCAAAGGTGCCCCTTGGCACTATGGTGGTAGAAGTATGCTGCAGGAGGTGATGCTGTCAGGTATGGAGGATATGGCTGTGTTCAGACTATACACCACTGTGGCACTTCCTCTAGGGTAAAATAGATGATTGAAGCATATCTGTCCTGGGTAAGAAGTCTGGGAAGGCAGATGGGATTTTAGAGCACATCTGTGTGTCTCTCCTTTTCTTCCTCCCTTCTTGTCTTTCTCTCTCTCTCTCTGTCTCTTTCTTCTCTCATGTGCTAACCAGGCAGTATAATTGTTGGGCCTTAGCTAGGAGCAAGGCTTCTTCCCAGCCTTTGGCTGCAGCCAGCTCCTGTTTCCTCTGCTTGCTGCTTGAGTGATGATGCCATCATGAGCCTGTGGTTCACTGACTTAGACAAAACAACCTGCTGTACCATGAGACTTAGAAGAATCAAAGAAGGGAGGGAGAGGACATGTCTCATTCTCTCCTTTCCAGGTCAAAGTGCCTCCTTGTTGCTGCTGTGTTGTTTCTATTGCTGAGGTTTGATGCACTGAGAGATTACAGAACAGCAAAATAAAAGCTGTGTTTTGTGATGCTGCTAGCTTTTTTTGTAGGCTTGTCACCTCTGGCTACAGGGAACTTTCTTCAGTCTGCATGGCCACCCACTGAGAGCTGAGGTCTCAGCTTTGGTGAGAAGAGCTTTTTTTGAGAAGAGTGTGGGGCAAGCCAAATCCTGGGCTCTGCTGATGTGGCAGCAACTGTTCTGATGGGGTGAGACTTTGGGCTTTACCCAGTCCCTAGGGCTGGATAGTCAGAGCACTGATCTTTTGCAGTCGTCCAGCTGAGGTGTGACTGTTCATCTGCATCAGACACGAGAAGGTCCCTGGGATGGATGAGGTTCTCTTGGGAAATCACAGCAGCACTGGGGATTTGACACTTGATGTCAGGAGCTGGAAGCATGTCAGTAAGTAAGCAGAGAGAGCCCTTGATGAAATCTTCTCGTGTTGGAAATCAGTGTTACACCACCAAAGCCACGCTGCTTAAACTAGGATGAGGATCTGACCTGTGTGGAAGTCCGAATTGTCACTTCTTACCATTAGTTAGTAACTTCTGAATCTGTTGGCTGATTTCATTTAAGCTTTTGAGGAGGTAAGAAGACTGAAGTGAAACATCAGTACTGAGATGAAGTCAGGGAGAAAAAATAGCTTCTGCAAAAAGACTGATTTAATCTCCAAAAATATTTTCTTTTAGCTGTCAGCTGGCTAGTACATATGTCCAGGCCAGCCAGTCAGCACCCATCAAACATGCAGGACTGTATTACCTGGCTGGTGGTTGGAGGACCTGGGAGGAAGTAAAGGTTGTTGTGTGGGGAAGATTTGAAGGGCTGTTGCTGTGAAGGGACCAGAGTTTGAGAGTTCTGGGGTGGGCTGGACTAGATGATCTCCAGAGGTCCCCTCCAACTCCTTACAATTCTGTGATTGTTACAGCCACAGCACACATATTCAGGGAAAACCAGCCTCTGGTAGTTCTGCTGCTGCCAGAGGCAAACAACAAGTGTAAGGGAGTCTCACAGGGCTTTTGCAACCAAGTCTGGGAGCAGTTAGCAACCAGTCTGGCTTCCCAGCATCAGGGAGATGCAAGCTGATTTTCAAAGGCGGCACTTGCGTTATGACCCCTTCTGATGCTGTACAAGTAAGCAGGTAGTCCCAGAGGCATGTATTTGCCTAACCAGCACGTAAGGGAAGTCCTACCTTTCTGAGATTAGTATTTCTTAGGTTCTGCCTTTCTGAATACCGTTATCCAGTACCTTGTGCAGCCCAGCCCTTCTCTTCCTTTGACTCGGGTCGCTCGTACCGCTGAGAAATAGGCATGGATTTTCCATGTGTTTCTCAGATGTGTTTTGAGTTTTTAGTTCCCTCCAGTACACACAGCTCCCACTACTCATGGACTCGTGCAGAGACTGGCTGTTTGCTACACGTCCTTCCTGCTTGCCCCTTTGTCCCACTGTTGCTCACTTATGCTTCAGGTTTACCCCAGTGAGCACCAGCAGGGTAAGAAGAAGCAGGAGTCTTGGTAGGGAAACCAGGCAGGGGGAAGTGAGGTGATCCACTCAAGGGTCTTTGAGAGACTTGTGGTGGAAGGCTATTCTCTGGGAACCTGGTGAGTTATATGTCCTTACAAGCCACACTGGAAAGCAGTCCTCCATTTCAGGCACTATCTCTGCTGGCTGTTAATGGCTTCTGGTCTGTAGCCCACTGCCCCTCAGCATCGCCCCCCCACCATGTGGGCACATGCTACCACAGCATCGCTGTGCCACTCGGCAGAGAAAAAGCATTTTCTGTTGGGTGAGAAGGCCTTCGGGCTGACAAAGAGCTGGGGGGAGCTGTAGGAAAGGATCTCTGGGCACAGAGAACAGAGCTCTAATCCTGTTGCAGATAACATCATGTCTGCAGGCTAGGCTTGTGTGTGTTTGGGGGAGCTGGAGGGGCAGAGATTGTTAGGCAGTATTTGTTTGTAAAGCCACTTGCTCTGAAGATAATGCTTGCACTAACTTCTATTGAGGGAGCAGTGTGAGTCCCCACAAAGTCCTTTCCCAAAGTGTCTTTGAAGCCAAGAACCCATTGAAAGGAAGAAAGGCCAAGAGAGGGGATTAGTTTGTTCAGCAGCTGTGAATTTCAGTGGGAGGCTGATGAACTCCAAAGTCTTTGTTGAGATTTTTTTTGTAAGGAGCCCTGCTGGAGGGAGAGACCCACACGGGGGCCGCGGCCTTAGACAAGAAGGAATCCGAAGCGGCAGGGAGCTGTAAACGGGCCACAAGGACTTTTCCCAAACACTTTTCGGAAAAGGTGTTGTGAAGAGAGTGGAGGGGGATTAGCATGTGAAATGACACTTTCCATTGACTCCACAGAGGGGAGGGGAAGAGGGCTGGCTGCCTGATTTATTAGCATTTTGTTCCCTTCTCTATTCTGCTCCCCCGGCAGCCCCCCTCCCCTCCCTCCCCTCCTCCCTCAGCCTTCTAAAGAGGTTTGGATTGGGAAAGGGAGCGGGGGGCTGCCTGTTTGTGTGTCATCTGGGTGAAGGTGACCACCTGGGAAGCTGAATGTAAATATTTCTCCTCTGAGGAATGCGCCTTCATTAAACCGAAATGAATACATGGAAGCA
>NW_008633055.1:0-39804 GCF_000691845.1 Merops nubicus | reverse complement strand
TATATATATATATACATACATATTCTGGGTTGACTCTATTGTTGTTTCATTTATTTCACAAAGATGCAGTGTTTTGGATATTTCAGGATAAATTTAAATCTTAATAGTAATTTTGAGTTTCCTTTTCAAATGTTATTCTTTGTCCAGAATTAATAACTTCCCTTTCTTTTCTCATAAAACCTGTACCAGACATTAGGAACATATTCATCTATTTTGTTTTAAACCCCACTGATATTAAGCATTTCATCTGATAAGTGTGAGTGGGGAAATTAATATAGTTGTGCCTTTTACATTAGTTTTACAAGATACCAATGTTGAGTAAATGGAAAGTAAAGCAGAATGTCAGTAAAAGAGTTTTTCTATTAAGAAACCTAATTAAAGTTAGTGGGACTATCATAAAGCCACTGTACAATGATGGATGTAAAAGCTAAATTTGGTCTATATAATACAGAGTGCTGGGTAGAATATTTATTGCATAATATGACATGCTAACACAATTGATGTATTATGTTCTAGGTCGAGGAAGCACTAGAAGCAGTGAAAAATGCCACAAATGAGCAAGATTTAGCAAATCGTTTTAAAGAGTTTGGAAAAGAGATGGTAAAACTGAACTATGTAGCTGCTAGACGACAACAGGTGAGTCCAGTCCAAAGCAGTGGTTGAGAAAGGCAGTCTTGGTTCTAAAGTTCTTCTATTTTATGTCTGAATCTGTCTCAAAAGGTACAGTAAGTAATTGTTAAGTCATGGCCTATAATTTAATCACATGGAGGTTTTTTTTTGAATGCGATGAAGTTTTTCTTAAAGGTAATTTAAGAATAATTTCCAAGTGGCTTCAATTAATAACAGAAAGAAAGGTGAAAAGGCAACTGATTCAGGAGGTTAAGGACAGTTTTAATTTGATGATTATTCCCATTTAATTCTAACCCATGGTGATTTGAGGTCATTGGCAGCTGGGAAAGCATATTGTCTGGTATAATTCAAATTTAGGAAGAACAGAAATCTACTTGGTGTTTCAAACCATCATTATTAATATTCAGATACTTAATAGATAGTATACTTTTTTTTTTTTTTAATACAATCACAATAATGTTTATTCAATGTCTGAAATTATACAACTTGGCAATAAAGATGACTTCGTCCTGAACACTCTTGTATTTAAGAGTCCAGACAGTGGTGTCACTGAAGTTGTATCTCTCCAACTTTGATTGTATCTGAACACCACCAATTATTCAGGGGTGTGTTATCTTTATACCCTATTCAAAAAGCTGGTTTTCCTTATTCATCCATCTATTTATTTTCTGCATTACAGTAGTGACAATTCTGTATCACTGCTGTATTTTTTATAAAACTTAATATTGTGAGTTATAGAGAAATTAAATAAGTTAAAAGTTCTTTATGTTCATACACTACTCTTGTGGAAATACAGCTACAAATATGGGAAAAAGAAAATTATGATACTAATGGATGATTAAATAAGTTAAAAGTTCTTTATGTTCATACACTACTCTTGTGAAAATACAGCTACAAATGTGGGAAAAAAAAATATGATACTAATGAATGTCTCAACTTCTTATTGAAAAAATAACAGAAAATCTTAACTGTTCTTTATGTTCATACACTACTCTTGTGGAAATACAGCTACAAATATGGGAAAAAGAAAATTATGATACTAATGGATGTCTCAACTTCTTATTGAAACAATAACAGAAAATCTTAACTATAAACCTTTTAAAATTTTCTTCTAAGGTACATTTTTATAATGCCAGTAAGGTTAACTGGAAAATCTTGACAACATTAGAACTTACTACATAGATGTCCATACATTTTCCTTTCATCTCTTCTGTTTTATAGGCTAATAAAGTTTTTAGGTGCTTAATTCACTCTGAAAATTACTTGTCAGTCATGTATGGTTGAAATTAGTCAATGGGAGGAATCTTTAAATCCAGAATATCTGGGTTATATTTTAAATTTTGCCATAGTTTCTATGTATCAATGTAAGGAAACTATTCTGCTCTCCAGACTTCTGTTCATAGTTTTAAAATAGAAGTAATATTATTTTGTTATTCCTTATGAATGTTGTTAGAACTACCTTCCCTAATATTTGAAAGGCTTTCATGGATAGTGTGATATATCCTATAATAAATTAATCAATTAAATAGTAATACAGTGTCATCTTATTCTGCTGACATTCTGGTACAATATCTGATGCTTGTTGTCAGGGGAAACCAAAGAAAATATATATGTCATCAAAACAAACACTGAATGTTATGAGGTATAGAGCAAAATATAATGAAGATGAGCTTGCTTTTTAAAGACTGAATAAATATGCCTCTCATCATTTTTACCCTTTCCTGTAATGTAACATTTTTAGGTTTAAATTTTTTTAAAGGTCTACCTTCAGATAATTTTATAGAAATCACTTCACAAAATGATGGTGATTATTGCATTTGCATTGCCTTGATGGAATCAACAGGCTGAAGAGTGATTTTGAATATTTTACAGGACTTTTCTATGGAAAAAAGTCATATATGCTATATGGGAAGCATACTGACTCTGATCATACTGTATTGTGTTTTGGACCCCTCATCCAAGAAAGTCCAAGAGGTGCTGGAGTGTGTCCCAAGAAGGGCAACAAAACTGGTGAAAGGTTTAGTGCATAGGTCTTGTGAGGAGCAGCTGAAGGACCTGGGGTTGTTAAGCCTGGAGAAAAGGAGGCTCAAGGGTGACCTTCTGGCTCTTGACAACTCCCTGACAGGAGGCTGTAGCGTGGTGGGGGTTGTTCTCTTGTCCCATGTAGCAAGCAATAGGACAGGAGGAAATGGCCTTAAGTTGTGCCATGGGAAGTTGTGGTTGGACATGATGAAAACTGTCTTCCCCAGAAGGGTTGTCAAGCCCTGGAACAGGCTGCCTAGGGTAGTGGTGGAGTCACCATCCCTGGAGATATTTAAGGGATTTGTAGATGAAGTGCTGACAGACATGATGTAGAGCTGGACTTGGCAAGTGCGAGGTTTGCAGTTGGACTTGATGATCTCAAAGGTCTTTTTGAGGCACCATGATTCTAAGATATTGGGAGCAGAATGTAACAGCTGTAGCTACGCAGTAGAAATGGACTTTTTTGGGGCAGGAAGAGGATTTCTCTGTGACTTATGGTAGATTCTGTCATTGATTCCATCTCTGTGTGATCACTGGACAGCCTTTATGCAGAGACAGTTAAGCTGTACAGACCATACATTCTAACATGAGAACTTCCATTTACAAGTGTGAACATTGTGTGGTTTCTACAGGAACTGAAAGACCCTCACTGCAGGGATGAAATGGCTGCAGCTCGAGGAGCTCTGAAGAAGAATGCCACGATGTTGTACACTGCATCCCAAGCCTTCCTCCGGCACCCTGACGTTGCAGCCACCAGGGCCAACAGGGACTACGTCTTCAAGCAAGTACAAGAAGCCATTGCTGGTATCTCCAACGCTGCCCAGGCCACCTCGCCCACTGATGAGAACAAAGGGCACACTGGCATAGGAGAACTTGCTGCTGCATTAAATGAATTTGATGTAAGTACCCAAAGTGTATGGAAAAGGAGCTGTTTCTCCATGCAGTCTACAGTACTTTTAACTCGGTGGGTCTTGAACAAGAGTCAAATTTTCCTTTTTTTATTCAGGTCCATTTCCTCAGAGTGCAGAGGCAAAGTGCAGGTATTGATTTGTGTTATTTTTAATGAGGAATAGTTGTTTGCTGCTAATGGATTTGAATCCTAACGAGTTACTTGTGCTCCTACTCAGCGGCTGTGATAGACAGAAGGAAGTCCTCTTTTGCCCTAGTGTCCTTGAAAAATCCAGCTACATAGTTCTAAATAATGCAAAGTCTGATGAATCTGATGTTTTAGTTTTGTCACTGAGATCTATGGTTTGTTGAATGGTAAAATCATATTTTTCTGGTGAGTCAGGAAGCCAAGACAATAAATAAAGATGGTGATGGAGCTGAGCATCCTGGAAACATTAACATTCAACTGCAATCATGAATTACATTAATCAAAGGTATGGAAAAAGCATCTTTCAAACACAGTTGATACCAGTCACTTCAGCTGCAGGCCAAGTGCTGCAGCCTCTGTTCCAGAAGTAGCTACAGTTTTCCCTAAGCAACCTTCCTAACAGCTAATTGTTTAACTGTTATTTTCATTGCCACTCTTACATGATGATTTTTCCTGATCTTGCAGGTGAGGTCTGTTCTCTGGAAAGTGAAAATAACTAAATAAGTATTTTCAGATATTGCCTGCAATTTTTTTTTTTTTTTTCATTCTGACTTTAGGTAAGGGTTTATTAAAACTGTTATTAGGGAATGGTGTCCTTTTCACTTTGATTAATACATGAGGTTACAATGTAAGCTTCTGTCACACACAGGAGCTACTCAGTCCTGCTGTATTTAGGGTTGAAAGTGGGGATGTAGTGCAGGTGGAGATGGTGTTGGACTGTGCTTCGCTTCTGCATCTGTGGCTTACTGTCGTTGGGCCTACTTTGGAGTTGGTAGTAGAAAGGGTAAACATTATAGAATAAAGGGAAATTCAAGTGCTGAGTAGGGTACTGAGAATAGGTAGAGAATGAGTATATGAAAAATACCACAAAGGAAATGGTGATAAAGATGGAAACACAACAGCAAAAATAGTGGATAGATGTAGGAGAAGACAAGCAAAAAGGGTAAAACCATTCAGAACTACTGCAGGACCCAGAGGTTGGCTCCAGTTCCATCACACTTCTCCAGTAAAGGCAGCAGTATTGCCTGATTGCATTGACTATACTGATCTTTTTTGTGTGTGTTTTAATATCTATATTTCTAGACTAATAATTTCTCCTGTACAAATTCTGTGGGTCAGGATTTAAGGAATACTCCATGGTTTCCAGAGTCTTCTCAGCTCAAAGGTCCCTCACTGGTAAGGTCCTGAGAATATTGACCTTGACCTGCCCTAAACTAGATGGTCCTGCTCTGGCAGGGGGGTTGGACTTGATGATCTCTAGAGGTCCCTTCCAACCCCCAATGTTCTGTGATTCTGAATAATGTCCCTGTTTGCTCCAATTATATTCTGGCTTTTGTGTGGGACTTTGCATGTTATGGACAGCAGAGGTTTGACAAACACTAACAGAAAACATGTGACTTCTCCATCCCAAACTGATGATGCTGCTGCTCTCTGGAAAAGGCTGTGGCTCAATGCAGAGAGAGTCGTTGTGCTTTGTGAAAGCAAATTTAGTGAAGACTATGTGACACATCTGATATTGGCCCCTGCCTCTTTGTGACAACATTTGTTCATCATTTTTCTCCTCAGGTAAAGTCTTTCCCACTTTATGTGATGTTGGAGGCATGATGAACGTGTGTGTGAGATGGATATCCATGGTATTGTGTTCTGGTCACAGTGATGTCTGGAAAGCCAACTGGTCTTTTTTGAGAATTTCCTCTTGATTTAGTTTCTCAATATTAGAAAAAAATTTCGCCTTTGACTTACTGAGGATACAAAGATTGAAACTATCATCTGCTTTCTAATCACGTGTCCTGTTCTGCCTCACTGCTTAAGCTGTTGAATAAGAATTATTCACACCTAATTTTGGTACAGAGATGACATTCCTTAAACTCCAAGGAAAGCTGAAGTTTATAGCTGCAGTGGTGGGATGGAAGGCAAGAAAAATTACATGCCTAGTGAAACTAAGTGATAGATAAAACTATGGTGAAGAAAAGAGTTTGATTTTTAAGTTGGCAATGTATTACTTCAGCAAGGGAAAAAACGTTTATATTTTCGATTGAAAACAATTTAACAGCAATTTATTTTACAGTATCAGCCATATTGATGGAGATAAATTTTTATTTGTTATGAAGTGCACACCAAACCTTGTATTATATGACAATATAATTCTTCTATATTAAGAATAAGTGTACAAGTTTGGTTTTTTTTCCATAGTATTTAACACTTTCCAGCATTTATTTTTTCACATTTCAGAATTGGTGTTTTGTGGCTTAATGCTTCAGATAAGTGTGTAAGTCCTCTGAATACTTTCTCAATCAAAATATCATCATATATAGTATAAAAATAATTATTCTACCCATTTTAAACACTTCAGCTATTGTGTTTAAGTAGGTGTCATATTAATTGTCATACTCTATACAATAGTGCTTTGTGGTATAAAGTCATCTGTGTATTATTAGCATTAAATTTTTGGAAAGACTTACCTTTTTTGGTTCTCAGAGATAATTTATGTAGAAATGAAGCAAGCTCACCAATCTGTGTCTTATTAGGTTTGCTGCTTTAAAGTGCTGTTTGAAGTTATCGATTGCAAAAGTTTAATGCCTTTAGTTTTGTCCTTTAACTTAAGTATTCCTGCTTTAATTTTACATAATTTAAATGCCAGATATTCTTGGTTTTAATAAAGTAATTTATTAGTAAAACTTGGTTTATACTTTATGCTCATTAAATAGTTTTGGGTTCTTACTACAGCTAGGGAGGTGCCTGTTACCTTCTCTTGTGACACTTGCCCAAATTTATTCAAGTTACATAGAGAAATTTAAAAACTTTTTGTGAATGTTGAAAATATTCTGTTTTTACTCATGAAATGGTAGCTTTGGCCTGGCAAGGTCTCTGCTGTTTAGATTATTAAGGGGCTGCTGTGTTGTCACATGTTGAGTGTTGTGAGATGGATTCATCTGGTATCCTCCATGGTCTCCCCATAACCATCGTGGTGTGTCCCAGAGACAGGAACCATGCATCACACTGGAGAGGGAGGTAAAAAGAGGTCAAATCACTAAATGTGAAGAAATGAAATGGGAAGGAGCAGGAAATCTGTGCTAGATGAAAACAAGGTGCAGATAGATGCCATCTACACTTCAACGTGGTTTTGGCAACTGGAAGGAGTTTCAGAATAGGGATTGGGATGCCTTTAGTTTCTAGAGGTGTAGCTGTGTCAGTGGGATGTGCTGACAGCCCTTCAGAAGTGCTAACCACTCTGGAAATCCAAATTCTAGGGGGTTTGTTCAGGGCACCCTAAAATACTTAACATTTTAAACTACTCTTAAATAACTTGCTTTAGATTTTGAGGTGAAAAATGAGGTAATCATTCTATAAATACTGCGAGGGTAGGTGTAACAGTTTTGTGAATGTAAAATTTTTCACTCACCATGCAGCATAAAGCCATAGAAGGGTATTTCTGTGTTTGGCATAAGGCTAGGATTGTCTATAATAAATTATAAGACAAGAATAAAACAATAACACCTATGACTTAGGGGTGAAAAAAGAAATTTAAAGGATAAAAGGATCAAAAAACCTGCTTTCCATTGTTGCTAGAAGCAAGTATTTCTTGGTTTGTATTGCTCCACGAAGAAAATTTCAGAACTGTTGAATCTGCTTAGCTGACTTTCTTTTTAAGTTTTGTGTTTTTGTGTATATAATAAATTGGCAAGTTTTGAATCTATCACTGGCATAAAATATTGTATTTATTAAAATGATAAAATGGACCTCAAATGTTAAAGTAGAGCTTGAATTGTTAAAACAGGGCTAGCTTTTAAATACATGTTAATCCAGGCACACTCTGTATTTGATATTAATTTCATACTCCACTGATTCATTGTTTCTATGTGCACACATCCATTTGTTTTTGAAGTTGCTTTTGAGAAACATTGATCCATGTTACATCTTGAACTGCTGTGCCTGGGTATCACCCCTTTACTCTGATTTCAAAATCACATTGAGTCCTGAATAAGTCTGAAAATAATTTGGTTTACAAAGGAATTGCTCTGGCTGAAAACTGGAAGAAGTGGCTAAAATGATTTTGGGTCCATGAAATGTTTTTATATTTGGAATAATCCTGAGGTACTGAAAATGCATATATATATTTTTTTATTGTGGGAAGGATTTGAAAAGAAAAATTCCAGGGCACTGTCCTCCAGGCTGTAAAATGAAGTTCATAATAAATAGACTATCATAATATAGTCCTCAAATGTATTAATAATACTTTAGGAATATTTTGCAGGACTAGTGAATGCAATGCTCCATAAATGGAGTGAAAGGTACAATAGGTATGTAACGGAAAAGAAACAAAACAAAATAGAAACTGAGAAGACAGAATACTTGGGTATAGCAACAGCAAAAGATGCTTTTTTTGTAATATAATGAAGAGCAATCAAAAAGGGACATTTAGGCAGCAGACAGAAGGGATGCTGTATCAAGTGACTACCCTTAAAATGCTGTTGCTTTTTGGACAAATAACTGTACTAGATGTTCAGCATGAAAATGGATTTTGCAGAATATTTATGGAATCTCAATTTAGTTGTAAATGTGTTGTTCAGAGAAGTGATTTGTGATGCTGGAGATAAAAGGACAAACTGTGAGCGTCGAAATAAGAATTGAAATGCGGTACTTTCAGTATCAAAATCATAAGAAACAATTGCAAAAATATTACTGCATGTCCCACAAAGCAATTTGAAACCAGGCTTATTGAGCTTTAGTGTCTAGGGAAGCAGAGCCAAATGGCTATTTCTGTACAGCAGCAGTTATATATTGAATTTAAACAAGAATGCCTGTGTTGGTGTGCAGTGGAGAAAGTGTGCTGCAAGTTCCAGTAACCTCAGATGTGCCTTTGAACAAAATACAGGTGTTTTTTTTTCCCCTTTTTGCAGCTGCAGTGGCTTTTTAGCTGGAATGGTGGTGTTTCCAGCATTTCACATGTGAAGGCAAAGGGCTGCATCCTGATGCTTCAAAAGCTTCTCTTCAGTAGTAAGATCTTTTGATGCTTTCTCCTCTCCTCCGATCTCCCCAGAGTGGCAGAAATCACAGACTGATCATCCTTTGCATATTAAGAAAATGATAAGTCACAGCACAATGTTGTTTTTACAGTATACCTAGAAACTCTACCTGTTTGCAGAAAACGTATATCTGAGGATGCTGAACAGATCTTTCAAGAGGGGATTAAGCAGAGTCACTTTCCAGAGTCCTGGTAATGCTGAGAGGCTGAACAAGCAGCTGCTTTCATGTCAAGACTACACTTTCCTGCCCACTACAACTCCTGTGTGCCACTTCCAGGATTTTTTTCCACCATGATTTTCCATGTACAATGGAAGTAGTGTAGCAGCAAGAAACTCAGACTGAGTTTAGGTTGAGGGTAGATTTAGACTAGATATAAGGAAGAAATATTTTACCATGAGGGTGGTGAACCTCTGGCCCAGGTTGCTCAGAGAGGTGGTTGATGCCCCATCCCTGGGACCTTTCAAGGTCAGGTTGGATGAGGCTCTGAACAACCTGATCTAGCTTAAGATGTGTCTGCACACTGCAGGGGACTAGATTACCTCTAAAGGTCCCTTCTGGCCAAAACCATTCTGTGATTCTAAATTCTCCAGAGAACAACAATGAATCTGGTGAACGACCTAGAGAATAAGTCTCAGGAGGAGTGGCTGAGGGACCTGGGGTTGTTTAGCCTGGAGAAAAGGAGGCTCAGGGGAGACCTCACTCTCTATAAACACACAAAACAAGGTCATAGTGAGGTGGGGATCAGTCTCTTCTTCAACGTAACAAGTGAAAGGACAAGAGGAAATGGCCTCAAGTTGCACCAGGGATGGTTTAGGTTGGCTGTTAGGAAACACCGCTTCACTGAAAGGGTTGTTAAGCAGTGGAGCAGGCTGCCCAGGGAAGTGGAATCACCATCCCTGGATTTAAGAGATGTCTATATGTCAAACTTAGGGACATGTCTTGTGGTGGTGGACTTGGCAGTGCTGGACTTCATGAGCTTGAAGATCTTTTTCAATGTAAAGGATTCTATAATGCCATGACTGATTTATCACCTGTTTCAGAAGTTCATTCTTTTCATTTTAGTAGCTGGCTTTATGACAGCATGTTTTATCTGTGCTTCTGTGTGTGGGAGTGTATTTATTGTGCTAATATCAGCTCCAGAGTACAAGGGACAGCACTGGAAGTGACAGGATTTTGGTGTCAACTGCAGGAATGTGACCTCTGTAAAGAGCAGCAGCTGAGTCCTGTTACCTACAGTCACCTTTAGCAGTGTGTGGTGCTGCTGGTCTGTATTTTCTGTAGGAGCACTCCATCTAGTGGCTTTCTTGATGATTTTCATTATGATTATTTTTTTCCCTTCCTGAAATGCTCACGTTCAGTAATTTAGGATTTGGGAAAGTTTTAGCAATCAGTATTTGTATTTTAACCATACCACGTTGGTACCACTTCAGCTGATGGCAGAAAAAGTAGTGTGCCAATACAATGTGGTTTTTATGTATTTTCCTGTCCTATTCCTTCAATATGTTTGCACTAGCTCAGTAACCAGTTTATTTATAAAGTTTTTGTAGTGAACTGTCATCCAAACAAGTTTGGTATAAATACACAAATGAAACATGCTTTAAAAAAACACATCAACGTTTGTACAGAGATTTTTTTTTGCAGTAGCAATACAATGAATCCATTATTACTGAACTCACCACAGTTTACTTATTTCATGGTTAAGAGTAAGCATGAACAGCTGAACTGTTAAAGATATTTTACATTTTTGTCAGGTTATGTGTAATTGCTCAAAAATCTCACTTTGTGAAGTTCCCCAAGTAGACTACACTTGGTACTATTTTGAATATGTTTATTTAGCACCTCTGAGATGCTTATGTAACTCATGTATGTGATAAGTGAACTTTACCAATATTTCAAGGAAACAATATCTAAATTTATATTTAGAGTCAAGAGAGGACTTCTGGGGGTTGTGGAGATGGGGACTCTTGTTACTCCATCTGCTCTTGGCTGTGCACTTCTACCTGCCTGTGATACTCATCAAACAACTACAATCTGAGTCATCCCACTGTCCCAGAAGGAAAGATACTTACTTATTCCTCTGAATTCTCTCTTTTTTAACACATCAGACCAGCTCAGTGGCATTGCACTGTCACACTCTTCTTACTCCTTCTGATTACTGCTGAACAGTGTGGCTGTTAAACACAGCACAGGGAGAGGTGCAAACATTTGATGTGTTCCTGAATTGTGCTCAGAACCCTTGTTAGCACTTTGAGGAACGCTGAAACACATACACAAGCCAAACCTGTGAGCATGCTGCATTTTTTTTCATGGTAGTGCAGGCACTTCTGACAAAGAAATACACTGAACACTCTCACTTATGCAGCCTTGTCTCCCCATTGTTCTGAAATTCTGTGTTCTGCAGTGTATTACCTGCTGCTTTTTACCCAAAGGCAGCTTTTCATAGTGTTTTGTGGTTGTGACTGTGTTTATCAAAGACATCTGTCAGTTTGAGTTTTCAGTGGCTTTTGTCACTGTGGTTTTTGGTTCCTTCTTCTGACGTATTATTCACTTTGCAGGGGCATTTGCCTTAAAAAAATTGTATTTTCATTGTGTTAAATCACTGAGAAGAGTGTTAGGAAATGGCCTCTGCCCTGAAGGTCTTACACTTTATTAATTAATCTGTTTAAAAGATGAAAGAAGAAATAGAGGAAAGAAGATATCACAGAAGAGATTCACAGAATTACAGAACACCAGGTTGAAAGAGACCTCAAGTGTCATCTGGATCAAAATTTTAATACAAAAGTGACTAAAGGACCCACACAGCCCTAAATTCCAGTAGTCTGTTCTACTGTATTGTTCTGCTTACCATGATATATAATACATCACTTGAATTTACTGGGATCATCTTAGATGTAAATTTTTTGTAAAACTCTGTTATATGGATGTTTCTTATTTGAGATATTTCTGTTTAGGATAATTCCTTCAACTGGAGAACTCCAGCTGGACATTGGTGTGATTGCAGTAGCTTCTGTATCACTTCTGTGCTACTACATTATGTTGTATGACTGTTTTCCAAGCTTTACATTTGGGTTATTTTTCTTTATAGCACCTCATATTAAGTTCACAATTAAATTATTATGCTCTCGAAGATGCCTTTCCTGTCTTTCAGACTATGAGTCTGAAAAATCCATTCAACTTTCCTTCCTTTCATAGCCCTCTAGAAAAGCATGAGTTGTTTGGTATGGTTGTGGTTTTGGGTTGGGTTTTGTGTGTATGGTGGTTTTTAAATGTTTTTGCTCTCAAAAAAGAACGACATTTTCCATTAGAACAGAAGAAGCTGACATTGGACTTTTTATATGCTTTGATAGTTTCTTTTAAAATACACTTCTATGCAATTATAACAGGAAATAACTTCTGATTATTTGTGGCATTTGTGTGTTTGAAAGAACCATCATTACTCTTGTTGTCCTTTAAAAAATAGAAAAATGAAAGAAGCATGGGGAAATGCTAAATTCCTTGTTGTTCTCTTTCTATGCAATTATAACAGGAAATAACTTCTGATTATTTGTGGCATTTGTGTGTTTGAAAGAACCAGTAAATAGTATAAAGAGTCCAATAAATGCCATCGTTACTTTTGTTGTTCTTTTATACAACAGAAAAATGAAAGAAGCACGAGGAAATGCTAAATTCCTTCTTGTTCTCTCAGTTACTGGTTGAATGTGAGATAATTGAGAATTCTAGAAAGATTTTTCTGTATGAAGGTAAGAATCTGACCTTCCCTGTTAAACACACACACACAGCTACATACACAGGAAAACTTTGTGGATGTGTCTGTTGGTGTTCTGCTGTTTGGTTTTTTTTTTTTTCCCCAAAAAGAGGTTATCTAAACCTTTCCCTCTCTGAATTTTCATTGTGAGTTGAAGCTGAGCTGTAATTTAAGGTCCCTTTGTGGTGGTTATAGTGGTGGTAGTGGTTTCATTAATGCTATTTAGAACTTTGAAAAAATTATGTTTTTTCCATGTGTCTTTTTCCAAGGTTCCCTAAATGCTGAGCAGTACCAAAGTTCTTGCAAAACCACAGGCATTATTTGGAAAACACAGACAATGATATAATAATCATAGCTATTTTGGAGTTAGGATTAAATTAATACTTTAAAACATCTTTTAATGTTTTGGTTTTACTTTATAGGTCTAATAAAAACTGTAAGAATTTTAGTTGAAGTGTGAATAATTTCTGTGATAACTTAAAATTCAGAGGTGATGCTCTATAGTTTGTTAGTGTTCGTGATAGTTTATTCCTGTTTGAGCAAGATAAAGAGGGCTTACACTACTAATTAGTATGAAGATGTCTGTTTTCTGAAAGTTTTTATTCTTTATGAAAACATTGCAACTATTCTGTAAACACACCTTTATATATTTTTTTCAAATGGAGAGTACAAGAGGAAAAGGTTGACTATAATATATTTAAAAAGGATGGTATTACAAGTTTAACAGTTCTCAGCTAAGTCACTAATTATATTGAAAACAATTTTCATGGACTTTGTTTCAACAACTGAATCAAAAAATACCTATGTTCATAGGAAAGATACTATTTGTACTAATCTGTCTGGAGTTGTAAAGAGGCTTGAAACATTTAAGGCCTAAATTATAGTGTCAGTCCTTGATTTATGGCTTTAATATTAGTTAACTAATTAGAAATGTAAAATGTTCCAGTTAACTTACATTCACCACTCATTAACTGGCTATAAAGAAGTGATGGAAGAAGTTTTTTTTCTTGTTACTGTATGTGTAAGAACTTTGTACATGTCAATAACCTAGTCTGAATTTGCATTTAGGTGCTCAGCTTTCTTTGAAAAGGAGTAAAACCTTTCAAAAACAAAAAAATAGTGTCTCTTTGGGAACTGAATGTCAAGAGCTGTCATGTAGCAGGTTCTTGTTCTCTTTTTTCCAAACCTCAAAACCTGTTGTCCTTGTGA
Organism: Merops nubicus; assembly: GCF_000691845.1. NCBI lineage: Eukaryota > Metazoa > Chordata > Aves > Coraciiformes > Meropidae > Merops > Merops nubicus. Next base: position 26,074 of record NW_008633055.1, on the reverse strand, counting down.
GATATTTGAGAAGTTCTTAGAGTTTAAAATAAACATCCAAAATATAATTTATTTATAAGCACTTCTCAGAAAGTAACTATGTCATTATTTGTTATATTAAACAAGGAATAGTTCTCTTTCTTACCCTAGAATCTTTTTCTTTCTTCCCCAGCAGTGTTTCTTGTTGTAAAAATAAATTAAGAGAGACCCAAAAGTTAGTTCTGGTCATTTTGTGTGACATGAGGGTTAAAAATCTCCAAGGTGAAGATGTAATTTTGACTGGATGAAGCTTGAGCAACCTGGCCTGATGTCAAAACTGGCTCTGCTTTAAGGAGGCATTTAAAACATATAACCTTGAGAACTCCATTCCAACTTAAATTATTCTGTGATTCTGAATTGTCATTAACAGAATAACTTAAGTATTAACCTCATTTCTTAAGCTTATACATTCAATATAAACCAAAAGGTTTGTTGAATATGGAGGGAAAATTACTATGTGCAACTCAGTGGCTTTTATTCCTTGTAGCCTAAGGTTTGGTCATAAACATCTCCCCTTTTTACAGAAAAAAATGTGTTCCTTGTCTGTGTTTTACAGTGAGGAAAGCTGGCTTGGATTAATTATACCTACTCAATGGTACAGACTTTATTATTTAAAATGTAAATGGTATCTGCATGTAGCCTGTACAGAGTTTCCTGCATTTTTCATGGAGTATGACATAACTGCTTGTTAAAATAGTGAGTTGAGTTTCAGGGACCAGAGATATTGGAGATATTTGACCTAAAGCTTGTTCCTCAAGGCTTGAAGAGTTTGGAAATATTTTAGGAGTATATTCCTGGTAGATCCTTGGCTCTCATAGAATACCGAATGCAGGGTGCTCAAAAACCTCTGAGAAGAAAAAAAATGATTCATTATTCACTGAAAGGTGGGAGATCTACCATTTGGAGTTTGCTGTGTAGGTAGAGAACCTTACACCCATGGCTATAAGGAGAAGTGAGACATTCATGGAGGGACTGATTATGTTGCTATAACTGAGACATGAAAATGGCAGTAGTGCTGTATGGGTGTAGCTTTGATTTGAATTTATGGATGAAGAAGGTGGTTTTTTTTAATGCCCATTTGAAAAAAAAAAAAAAAAAAACCAACCAAACCTATCATGAATGTTAACATTATTATTTTATGGTCATTTATTTAAGAGAAACACAACCAGATTTGAGTAAGGAAACGCTGAATATAATCTGAAACATGCAGATAATTATTTTTTCTGCTTACTAATGCCATAATTTGCTAAGTTATTTCATTTGATGCAACTTTAGTCTTGTTACTACTGAAATAAATATCATTTTGTGAAGACGTATATACGTTCTTTCATGATTTCTGAAAATTTCAATGTTTATCAGCATAAGTGTGGTGGTGGTGGACTCTATACATTGATTTGACTAAAAATTTGCATAAACAACATTTGGAGACATCATTTCTAATTTAGATGCTTGCAAAACTACTCTGCATATTGCTGTGAAATGTAAACCCTAGAAGTGTTATAAAAGGCATTATTTCACATTCTGAGTAATGCTGCATTTATTTCTGCTAAGTCAGCAGTTCCTGGAGCTGGATCAATGTGTGTGTGGTTAATATTCTTCTGTTTCTCCTTTTTATTAAATTATGACTCTTCATGAATTTCCTGATATCGGTATGTTTGTTACTGTTTAACTGCCATGCATTCAGTTAACTTTCTGTTCTATACATTTCTGAGGGCTTGATTCTCTTTTCTTTCTTTAGTAATGAGAGTTATGTTTTTCTGCGTGTGGAGTTAATTGGAAGTTTTATTGAGAAATAAGCAGATCTTCTCTAAAAGCCTTGTCCCACTGAATTAATCGCTTGGAATCAGAATTTAGCCTAGAATAAGTTGAGCATGCTCTGATTTATAATAAACAGATATAGTTTTCAATATCAAAGGCAGATGTTGGTGATGTATCATGTCACTAAATCCTGATTTACATTTTAATACACGGTGTTGTATTTTTCCAAATTAACTCTATCATTTGGCTGGTGCTTGTTGATTGCTCTTGGTTATTAAAGGAAATAGACTAATCATAAAGTTATCAAAATGTGAAACTAAAAATGGCTCATTAACAAAAATCCACTGTGCTTTAACATAGGTATGGTTATTAGAAAAACAGAATATTTTTACCTTTTTTTTGTTCTTATTTAATGATTTATTTTCTTTTAAAGCTCAAAGTGCAGGGCCTACAGAGCATTTTTAGATAATATTCAATTATGAAACTTCTTTCCGTAACTGCAGCAAAAAGATTACTGAATTACATGGTGTTGTTAATGTGTCTGTAAGTGGGAGCAGCAGATTGTATCTTTTGTATTTGTTACCTTGAACTACAAAGGGAGAAAAGCAATTCACAATTTAATCCAGTGGTGACTCAAAACTCACAATATTCCTAAAGCTCTACAGTAAATAGGGGTAGACTCTATGTGGTTTAGCTGTATTTGATATTTGGTAATTAGATCTCTATAAAAAGTATAGAAGGGTTTAGCAGTGATCACAATTTAAGAATTAAAATGTCTTTAATAGAAAACAGTCTTTAAAAATTTGACTTATTAGGTTTTGGGTATTTTTCCTAGTGGAATAAGGATACTTTGCTAACCAGTAGGCTGACAAAGACATTTTTAGATTGTCTTCCTGTAATGCCCTCTTTACTTTAGTAATCCAACACTTTTTCCTGATTTAAAAACAAAGAAAAAGCTTGAAAAAGCCTTTAGAAAAATGCTTTTTAAAGGTGTGCTAAAGCATATGAATCGGAGATCTTTCACATTTTCATCTGTGATTATCTAATAATGGCTTTCTTGCAGTGGTAATCAGAATTTCTTTTTTTATTTAACACTGAGACAATCTAGTAGCATTTCAGCAGTGTTGTCTATTAATACAAATAATCAGAATGAAAGGATTAGTTAACGGAGAATATGCCACTTTCTCTGCAGTCATAAATAACTTGTACCTTCTATATGAATTTCCTGGCTATCCATGAAATTTTCAGAAAATTTAGGGAAGGAGACTATTAGCTTAGTTCAAGATGAAATATATACATAGAGTGTATAGAGGTAGAAAGACACGTGAACGTATTGCATGCAGGCTGAAATTGTTCAGCTTGATTTTGTTTCTACTGTGCTTCCCAAATATATATGGGAACCAGCTGTGTTGCTCCAAACAGTCGCCTTTTAAAACAATAGATGGTGAATTATTAATCTATATATAATTATTTTTAATTTCATTCCTATGTTGAGATTTCAGAGCTACTAGATGTTTCAGTCCAACTGATTTTTTCTGGAATCTGGTAGATGATTTATTTATATGAAAGACTAAATATGCCATAAAACCGCTGAAATAAGAGACGCTTAAAACCCGCCAAAGACCCCTGTATGCTCATCGTTTCCCCCCACATCTTTTGTCTTTTAGAACAAAATCATTTTAGACCCCATGACGTTCAGTGAGGCTCGCTTCAGGCCCTCCCTGGAGGAGAGGCTGGAGAGCATCATCAGCGGGGCGGCGCTGATGGCCGACTCCTCTTGCACGCGCGACGACCGCCGGGAGCGCATCGTGGCCGAGTGCAACGCCGTGAGACAGGCCCTGCAGGATCTGCTCAGCGAGTACATGAATAACGTAAGTCACCTCCTCTTCTTGCTGGCTCCTCCTTCCCTAGATGGTGGAACCTGTCTAGAGCTCGTGTTTCATCCTTGAATGTTTGACAAAAACGTGGTTTTACAGGGCGGGTGAAGGTAGCGCTGTTTGAGTTATTCAGCCTTCTCCTGGTGGTGCTGTTTGAAATATTTGACTTTTTGCTGGCAATAAGAAATGAATTATTTAACTTTTTAACATACTGCAGTCGTTTGGTAGACGTTTGGTACTATCAGAAGTTTAAGGGAATGTTGCTTTCCCTGTGAAGGAGCTCGATGTTCCCCAGAGCATTGAAGTTTTTTCTTATGTAATAAATCACCAACAAGTTTCCTTTTGGGGTAAAATACCTTTTTCAATGAACACTAATGGCAAGAAGTAGAAGTTGGAAATGACCTCAGAATTATTTTCTTAATGAGGGTCAATACAATTAATTTTCAATGTGATTCCCACTATGTGATGGTGGTTGTTGTGTTAGTTTGGGTGTTACCTATGGATACCCATGTAAGGTCATCTGTTTGCTCTTTGGGTTAAATTACTGAAGGTTTTGTACTGTTGGAGCTTTTAAATATTCAGTTACCATGGAAGTAGTGAGTTCAGCACTAGTTCTGCTCACACAAAGAAATTTATCTGCAGTGTTTTAAATGCAGCTATCTTCATAGGGTTTCAAGAGGTGCTAAATCGTTCAACGTGGTGTTAACCTGTAGTGCATAACCTTTGTTCTGTGTAACTTATCCCAGAAAATTCTCTCAGCCTAATATTGCATATTAAAACTCGTAAGAACTGTTGCTGTGCCCTATGGGGGATATGTGAAATAGTCCTAAGGAATATCAATAACCTTTCTGAAAATATAGATGTTTGCAAACAGGTATCAAAGTGAGCATCTTGTATTTTGCTTTTTCTTGTCTGTCCTTGCTACCAGAGTATCAGGTGGCCCATTTTGATCCAATTTTGCTAGAATCATCAAAATAATGTTGAAGAAACTGTTCAAAGATGACTATTTAACATTATTATTTTCACTGGTACTGTTATAGTTGGTTGGTAGAGTGATACAATGCAGCATCAGTAGTGAAAACTTCAGTACTTATTCATTCTTTTGTACAGTTCAAAATGAACTATGGCTTTTTAAAGGTATAATTCCATATAATAGTAACCTCAAGCAATAGCTGCTTCTGATGGTGCAGAATTTAAAAGCATATATTACTGGCTTTTTAGTTTTTATGAAGTGACAGCTGAAAAGTTCTCGTACCGTGAATGGGAGTGAAGTGTATGCTGTTGTTTTATGGGTTAGAAATTGTACAGAGAGCATTAAATCACAAGTGATGAGACTGTGGTAGAAAAGAACTTGCTGGATTGCTTCCTGCAGGATCTTGTTTTGTGGAGTTGTCACTGTTATGTGTCATCTTGAAGGGTCTTTCAAAAAAAACTTAGGAAGCTGGTCTATTATGGCTTCTTGTTTTGTTGTGGTGCCTCTTTTTAAGTACATGGGTTTTTTGTAACAATACAATTTGCCCTTGGACCAGAAATATTTTATTTCTGACCACATTTACAGAGGAGTTTTAAGTGACTACAGGCATTTATGACCACACTGAAGGTGGCTAATATAGTTTCACCATTTTTGCTTGAGCACATAATGGTGTAAGCATCTGTTTTTATGGTTACCATGAAATGGTTTTGAATTTATCTTTCTCCTTTTTTCTTCCCCCTCCCCCCCCTTTTTTTTTTCTGTTCTTAATACTCTGACCTGCACAATTCCTGTAATCTTTTCTTTTCCTGCTTTATTTTGGAATGTAATCAATTTAAGCTCTTTTTTACAGCTATTAAGTGAACGTTATACAAAAGTTATACTTAAGTTAGAGAAAATGAAGTACTTCTAATTTAAACATATCTGGGATGGCTGAATTTGAGAATAATATTGCATTAAACATTGTTTTCCTAGCTGATCTTAGCAGATATAGGGGATAGGATTCATCTTACAGATTAAAGCACCTAATTTCAGGTTTCTGTATCTAAGTATGGACAAGTAAACTAAAGGGTCTCAATTCAGTTACTTAAAGATGGATGCCTAATGCCTTTTTAAGCTACTGGGTTAAATAGTCTGCTAATTTGGAACAGAGGCTCCTCAATCTGCCACTCCGAAGCATTTGACTCTGCTGTGGATCTTGTCTCTGTCAGCCCCACCTCCATGTTGTGTAGGCTCTGAGAAGAACAAATGGCCAGACTCCAACTTCTATCTAATCATTTGAGCCTCAGTTGCTTAAGCTCCTGGTCTAATTGATGGAGATCAGATCAATACTGCAAAGAGAACCTGAAGGGCCATTCAGATGACTGTCAGAATCTAATATGGGATAACTTAAATAACTCTAACTAGGTTAGAAGATTAGATATCTAGCTTGTGGGCAGCTCCTTTTTAGGCATCTGCCTAGAGAATGGGTTGCTTTAGTATTTAACCATTTGCTTGAAACCTGGGGATGGATTTTCCTGGGTTCTCAGTAATGCCAAACATATTCCTCGTGACAAGAGAAATGACTTGGGGAATTTTTTTAAAAGCTTGGATGAGTTTCACAAGGGTGAAACTGAAAGGCATACACAAAACATGACAGTTATAAGTCAGATCAAGAGCTGGCTAAGCTGTCACAGGATGTTAGCTTTGAGATGATTTAGCAAAGATGAACATCTTTAATATCTTTTACTCATACAGCCTTAAACCACTGCAATCCTGCTCCTGCTTTACAGCTGCTGAAGTTAACTGGACATTAGTGGTTTGGCTTTTTTGCTGTTTGATATCTGGAAAACGATGGATCATTTTTTGGCTAGTGGTTATTGATCAAATCTGCACACAGCTTTTGATGCTTGCCATGGGATATAAAGAACATAGAACAAATAAAATGCTTTGTGGTAATTTTTAAGGGATACAGACAATGAAGTGCAGGGTATTGGCAATATTCTGTATAGCTGATGTTGGTTCAATTCTTTTCCAGCTTAACATTCCTCCTGTTGAGTTATCTACTACTATGATTTGGCTTCAGAGGGGTGTTTCTTTTTGTATACAAGAATCTCTAATATTTTAAGTAGATTCTATAGTCCCTTTACCTGATGGTTATTTACACTGCAAAGTCCAATTTAAATTGTTTGTGGTTTATATTCTGTTATTGAACTTAATTGAAGTTATATTGAATTTCATGAAAGCTAAGTAAAATATTGAGTGCAATAGAACATACTCAAAATGTGAACATTAACATTCCTCCTGTTGAGTTATCTACTACTATGATTTGGCTTCAGAGGGGTGTTTCTTTTTGTATACAAGAATCTCTAATATTTTAAGTAGATTCTATAGTCCCTTTACCTGATGGTTATTTACACTGCAAAGTCCAATTTAAATTGTTTGTGGTTTATATTCTGTGCTATATTGAACTTTCATAAAAGCTAAGTAAAATATTGAGTGCAAAAGAACATACTCAAAACGTGAACATTGTTCTTGATGCTTCATTGATCTTCTGCCTTTGCACCAGTGGATGTTGTTGCAGGAATGAGTTGAAAACTGGAAGGTTTACAGGGAGTGGTATAAAATACAAGGCTGGGATGCTGCATCCTTTCTGGCATTTCAAATGATGAATGCTGAAAACAACACAAGGAGAAAGAGTTTTCCCAGGTTTTATGTGCTTCAAAGTGGACAATCCCTGCACCTGAGAATCTATTTTGTCACTAGTTGCTTTACCAAACTTGAGTGTTTCAATATGCTACATGGGAGTGAAAATTTAACACACACGACAATGTCATTTTCCCTATTGTCCTTCCAGTTTTTATGGGTCCATCACAGTCTAACAAGTAGGTAACAGTGTTCCTACAGTCAGTCTTATGCCAGAGGTAAAAACTCTTTGTGTGTAATCCAAGTTTGATCAAAGTCAGTTAAAGCTGTTTTGCATTTCAGGAGACTAGGTAGAGAGAGTCCACAGGTCGTTGCATCATTTGGTGAGGAAGACACGAGACTGGTGGGAAAAAAACCCCTCAGGAAGTGAGGCGTGGGGATATTACTTCAAACAAACAAACAAAAAGAGCAGATACTCAGTTTCAAAATGTTGGTGACCAGAGCAAATTATGCAAAGAAAGTCTGTAAAGAAAAGGATAGGGCAGATTTCAGTTCAGACGAGTAAAAATAATGCTGGGTTTGCAGCTATGCTGTTTTCTGTTATAAAAGTTTTAGGAAAAGTGACTAATATATTTAGAGAACTTTGAAAAGATACAGTTGGAGAGGTGTCTTTTGGTTCCTTCTCCACAGATAAATGTTGGTTTATTCCATTTCCTACGTGTCAAATAAGGCTTTTACATTTTGTTGTTCAAGCTGTCTTCTCGAATATTTAGATGTTCTACTCCCCATTCAGTGGTTATTTAAGTAACTGGTGTCATAGGAGGTTTTGGAATGATTATTGCTACAGGAAAATTAGTCCCTAGGATCTTTACCAGTTGTATGAATTACTAGTATGTTGCTGTTAGTGGAGTCTGACAGTACTTGCACAAGCTCTCTGTAAGAAATTCAGTGGAGATGAGATGTAAACTCTTTCATTATTGTGCATATCTTCTAATATGTGTTAGTTTCATTCATCTTATCAGTAACTGTCAAAATATTTTCCCAGAATGGTATCTAGTATTTCTATGGTGACCTCAGCTGACCTTTAAATCTTTTATTTCTGGGAAACAGGGGCAGATGGATTCTGTCTGCTGAGTGATGTGACTTTTTTTTTTCCCCCAGTCTCTCACAGAAAATTGATAGAGTTTTTTATTTTTCTGATGTGATAAAATCCCATCATTTATTTCAAAATAAACTTCCTTATCTAGACTTCCATCCTACAGAGAAGAACTTAATACAGCTCCACTGAAGATCTTAATGCAATCGTTTTCCATTTGTCTAAATGAAAAAAAAAGTAAATTAACAGATGGTTAGCTCTGATTGTGATCTGGTTTTCTGCTGGTTTACTCTCCTGGATCCTTTGTGATTTGTATAACAGGCTGTTAGGGAGCAAAAATCCTAAAAACCCTGGGAATTCTACCTCTTAAACTCGGAGTTCTGGATTAGAAGTATGCTACCAGACTCATATAACCCCACTCTGGGCACCTTTTCTAGCAAGCATCAAGGTGCTGCATTGTTCATGTCCAACTAAGATAAGAAATGAATAAAATTATATCTTTAGAAAAATATGCTTTGAAAAAGGTGCTAGGACTTCCCTCTGACATCATCAGCTTCATTTCCAAGGAGAGAGTGAATTTCTGGTTGCTGGGATGTATCAAATAGAAATTTGGAAAGCAGCTGACAAGTGAGTGAGCCATGATTGTTAAAGACCTCTGTAATTATTTGAATACTGACTTGGCATTAATTCAAGTCTGCATCTGCAAAGGCATGTCCTAGCTGGTTCAAAGACAAGGTTATCTTTCTAAACTTTTGGGCTCACGGTTGAGCCCACTTTCATTTTCCTGCCTTCCTTCTCCTCTCACCCAGTGCTCCTGCTCCCAGCCACTACCAACATTTCAGAAGAGCTTGTGGTTTGTTTTCATTGTAATTGGGATTTGGAATAGAGAATGCCTCTGTGTATCCAAGTGGAATGAACAGTCCTTTATGAAGTCCTTGTGCTGCTACTGATGATTTAGTATTTAGATGTGAGGACCAGAGCACTGCAGGCTAAGCTTTGTATTTCTTGGTATTGTACTGGTATTGCCATAGGAATGACACAGCTTAAGGTTTGCTCTTTGTAATCTTGTTCTCTAAAGTTACTGCTCATTCCTGATGTGTGTTCACTGTAACTGAGATGCTATAGGCTCTAATTCCTGTCTCCTACAGAGAAGAAAATGTCATCTGTTGAAAGTGCAAAATATAAGAAAGAACCAGAAAGCACAAGTCTACAGGCAGTGCTTCTTCACAAACACATCAGCAGAATCACTCAGAGGAAAATTACAGTGCTTCACTACATGAAAATGTCCTTAATGGACAGCTGAAGTTATTGTGCTTGATTGGAGAATGAAAAGCATGATAGTAAATGAAAATCTATAAACTCTCAAGCTACTGTCAGCTTCCACATTTAACAGCTCCACCTGAATTCATATTGAAGAGAAAAATAATAATTGGTGTGTATGTTTCAGCTCTGGTGCTGACTTGCATAAGGTTAATTTGGGTGACAGTGAGCAGCAAATGACAGTTCTGAGACACAGAAATGTCTGTAACTGTCCTGAGATGAGAAATCAGGGGAGAGTGGCAAGAGAGTGACTGCTGGCTCATCAGCATCGACTGTCTGAGGCATGACTGGCTCAGCAGGACAATTTTTCTCTTGGTACTGCTGTTGAATTCCTGGTGTTCTGAATAATTTTTAGAGGACAGTGGCTAGTTTGAAGCTTCCTACAGCATTTCAGGCTGGATGTATGCTATTGTACTCTTCACTTTGCCCTTTTAGAGGCTACATGAGCAGTTTTGTCTTTCCTAACTTGGAATAAACAAACAGAAACACAGTAGTTTTGACTGGAGGAATAGGATGTGTTCCCAAATGGGCAGATGTTGTATGGTGTGTCACAGCATTGCTTCTCACTCAGTTCAGGTTTCTCTGTGTCCCTCCCAAGTGCCTCCTAGGGGATGCCCAGTATTTTTTTGATAGTCCTACAGCAATGCTTCACCACTTACAGTTGTACAAGTGTGTTTGGTTTATTTGTTCATTCCTGCATCTTCTTGTTTTGCAAGTCCACATTCAGAGTTAGCTTTGGTTTTCCTAGCAGATCCTGAGAACCACACTCCTGTTTTCCATCAGAAACAAATAGCAAAGCTCTGTGAGAAAGTGGGATTTGGTAAATTGGAAATGACTAATAAACTAACAAATTGTCTTGACTTCAGGTTCTGGTGGTTGCAAATTCACACAAACCTGTGGTGTTTCATCTATTTGGACAAGTAGATTTGATTTTTAAATTTACTGGATTCATATTTGTGGGAGGAAATTCTGTTTCTGAACGAGAATGGTGATAGCTTTTCCTTGGTGGTGTCCACTGGAGAACATCTTGTAGACATCTATATAGCAGGAATATATATGTCTGTGTGTATATATATATGTATATGCCTTATAGCAAGTATATTATTCCATTGATGTGGGTAAAAAACTTTTTAGACCTTAATGTCTCAGTATAGTTTCTGTGTAATATTTTGCAGAGCAAACCAGCTCACAGCTCTGGTAAGATATGAAGGACATCCTTCTTATTACTTCCATTTTTGTCCTTTTATTCTACTTATTATTTCTGTTGGTGTTATTTTGGGTGCTGTGATTGGGACTGGAATCTGAACTCTTTGGTTCTCAGCTGCTGAGGATATTTTTTTCTTTTCTTTTTTTTCTGTATTTTGTATCCCACAACCTCATTTCTTATTGTAAATTAGTAGAGAAGCCAAAGAGAAAATGACCCAGGGATCAGTACAGTGTTTCAGTTAGAGTACACTCTGTACATGAGATTAAATTATAATAATTTTATTGGTGCCTTATATAATCTTTTTTAATAATAATATTTCTAATGTATTTTAAATTTCCTAAATTAAATTTCCTAAATTTCCTAAATGCCTAATAGCAAACACTGGGTTTTTCCACATGTAAATTCAAATGTTTCAGTCTCATAAAGAATTTAAATATAAAGGAGAATTGTATCTGCTCCTTTCTTGGCTATTTATCCTAGTAGGAATTAATGGCTAGTGGTGAGAGGCACAGGCTTGGGAATGAAGTTACTTGCCCTTTATCACTGATTTCCTAGGTTCCTATAGTGCTTAGTCTTCCTGGGATTCTGTTTCTCCATTAACACTGAGGTCATATCAGTCTTCATTCATTAAGGTTTAAGTACCTTGCCATGTCTACATTTAAGAAGTCTGTAATAATATTGCAGTTTGTCTAACTGCAGTGGTTGACTGTTGGAGGGTGTGCATTATGTCTATCTGTTCAAAGATAAATGTTTTCTTACAATTTAATGCCTTCCTTTTCAAAAACTACCTGAACCTTCTTGACACTTGTGCTAATTTTTTTGCTATAACTGGACAAATAATAAATTGCTTTATTTTGCCTGTTGAACTGAAAATGGGAAGAATGACATGGGGCAGAAAGAAGTGGGCTCTACAGTTTTGTGCAATATTGCATGGGATTACAGTTTGATTATTTTCTTCACAGAATCACAGAATGGTTTGTGTTGGGAGGGACCTTAAAGATCATCTAGTCCAAACCCCTTCACTGAGCAAGGACATCTGCAGCTAGAGCAGGTTGCTCGGAACTGAACCTTGTTCAACCTGGCCTTTAAGGTTTCCAGGGATGGGGCATCCACCACTTTTCTGGGCAACCTGAGCCAGTGTTTCACCACCCTCACTGTAAACATTTCTTCCTTCTATCTAGTCTGAATCTTCCCTCTTTTACTTCAAAACCATCACCCCTTGTCCTGTCACAACAGGCCTTGCTAAAAATGTTGGCCACATCTTTCTTATAGGCCCACTTCTAGTCAGCAACCCAAATTGCTTTCCTATAAAATGTGATATTAATTTTCTACATACCATAATTTGGAATAAATGTTTTATTAAGTGGACCACCTGTTCATCATGCTTTGCTTTCAGAAAACTTCCCTTTTTTGACAAAATATTTAGTATTCCTCTTGGTTCCACCTCTATGAATGTACGCATACAAAATGTCTGGTTGTGCTTCTAATACCTTATCAGAGTAGATCCTAATTTTAAATTCAGTGTATTCAGACAGATTTATTTATTATTTTTTAGAAAGCATTGCATTTTCTTCTGGTGATGTTAATGTTTTAGCTCATTTTATTTTGAATTAATTAGTTTTGTTTTTTTCTAAAGTGTGTTCTCACAGAAGTAATGACTTCTGCATCAGTGCTTTAATTATGCTGGGAAGCATTGCCTTAATGTTTGCAAGACTTGGGCTATTTGAAAATAATGTTGTGAAAGCTATTTGTTCACCTGTAGAGAAGCCCTTTATCAATCTTGTGTATATAGTGTGATTCATAGCATCAGTAATTTTTCTTTGTACAGAAGTTGGCATTTATGGGTCATGAATTTGTTGTTTTTCCATGTCTGCAAGTCAATATCAGTAGGAGAGTTTTTAATGCCTTTTATAGTATAAAAATTCATAAAACTATTTAATATTATGCATTTTATAGTATAGAAATATATAATGCTATTGTATATATAGTACAAAATGCATAGTATAAATTTGTACTATAAAATATATTATATGTATTAACCATATTGCTACTGGTATAGCATAAAATGTATATTAGCTTTACCTGCTTTTGCTGTATGATCTTACTTTAAATATTTGCACAGTCCAGATTAACATCATTGTGCATTGTATTCTTTTGGATGGAAAGGAAAATATTCCCAATGCATATAGGGTTATTTGGAATGCATCAAAAGAAAATAAGCATGGACCTCCTGAAAGTAGTGAGCTTTCAGAAAACTAGACCAAGAATCTGTTTTCTGGAGGCAATAATGGAACACAGAGAGGAAATTAGCTATGCACACTTAATGCTCTGAGATATTGTTATTCTGTAGGTGAGCAGGGGAGAGAGTAGCTCAAAGTAGACTTGGGCTCTATAAGGATTCTAATGAATCTGTGTATCATTAAAAGCTGGTCTGAAGTCACATTGAAATAAGGGAAGGATAGATGTGTGAAGTAAAAGTCGTCCCTTTTAGGACATTACATCATCATTTTGATAGTCAAGGATGCACTTTAAAACAGGCAAAGGTCAAAACTCTTTACATATTAGCAATGTCTTTACAGTATTTACACTTTGATTAGCAATCAAAAGTAGGAAAGTTACAGTAGTGTGTGTAAACCTGCAGTTTATGTATCCTGCATTGATTGGAATTATTTGGGGTTTTGTTTACACAAGGAGCATTTTTACAGGTGAGAACAAGGAACTGCAAGGTAGTGATGGAAGAATTCAATGTAACTGAGAGGTGTTAGATGTCCAGAAGAGGGCAAGCTTGCACACCAGAAATAGTCTCTGCATCCCTAAAAAGCTACACGCCGATGTGGTATAGCTGTAATCAAAGAAAATGTTGTAATATAGAAAATGAAGAGGTTACCTTATTAGTATTCAAGAGATCTTTACAAAAAAAATAATTCAAAAGGTTATTTAGGAAAAAAAAAAAAGCAGATATTTTAATCAAATTAATACTAAGTGCATGAACTACCAAATAGAAATGAAGTGTTAATTTCTACTTGCATTTTTAAAAGGCATTTCTATTTGGATTTCAATAAGAAATTTGACAGGCAGGGGGTAAGTGCCTCTTCTGCCCTTTTGAAGTTATTTCAGATGTAGATGTATGATGCAGAGCTCAAGAACATGTGCATTGTAATACAAATTACTTTCTAGGTTGCTTCCTACAACAGTCAAATGTATGATAATGTCAAATGAGATATATCAACGTTTAATGAGATTTGATATTTGACCTGAGAAATTATTTTATGACTTCCAAAATACAGGGGAAATGCAAGGACATTGTGTCCTGTGACACAGTAGCTTGTCACTGTTTCCAGAATTGTGGATTAGCCAGATGTTGGGAGCACATGTGGTTATTTTTTTGTATTTTCACTGGAGAAATGAAAGCTAGAAAAAGCATCTCTACCATCATCAGTTCCCTGAAACTTCCTTATGGGAAAGAGGATTGCTTGATTTCTTTTAAGATGAGGAATAAGTAATTTTCCTTTTTGTTTGGATTGGTTTTGGAATTTTAAGTATTCATCCAGTTTTCATAACATTTAATAGTATTTGGAAACTTTGTCAAGACCTTTCCTCTTAACAAATAGTGCAACCATTTGATATATTTTAGCATGCATATGACCTCAATAGAATCAAATTAAATATTTCATTACATTAATGTATAACAAAGCTTTAAGCTTATCTATTTTATAAAGTAAACTACGATTAAGTTTAGAGTAACATATTAATCACATATTTTCACACTACATATGTTGATTTTTTTAAACCTTTGTCAGATTTATTGACCTTGACCACTACCTTGATAAATTCTTTAAGTGATTATTTAAAAGAAAAAAGCAAAACAGCAGGAGGAGAGTGATAGCCCAGCTGGATGCATTGTAATTATGCAATAATATTGCAATGAAATGTATACATTTCAATGTAAAATCATAGATCCCCAAAATAGAATTCTGTAGCTTTAAGTGGACAATGACTGAGCTCTGTCTGACATGATCTAAAATACCTCGGGGCAGGATGTGTAGTAATGTAGTTACTATAAGGCTGTCAAATACATTGCCAGGTAGTATTTGAATCCTGGGATCAGATAAATTAGATTTTAATTGGGTAAGCTGAATAAGTAGATAAGGTAGAATTAACCAGAGACACATTAACGTAATGAAGCCATTGGTTGTTTTAAGGCTATTGTATTAACCACAGCCCAGTCTCTGCTGAAAAGACTTTGTGGTAGAGTAGAAAGGGATTGAGAGTGATGGGTAAGAGGAATGCTGGTTCCTAATGTGATTATGTTGTTGTGTGTTTATGTGATTACATTATCTGGAGCACCATAAACCCCCAAACAGGAGAAAAACACATTAGTTCTGTTTTATTGTAGCATTTTCAAGGCAGAGAAAACAAATTGACCAAAAAGTCCAAACCTGAGTTTTCCCAAGCTGAGGGGACCATTCACCCAGGGAATTTAGTGAGGCTATCGAATGGTGGGGGTTTTGTTTCTTCTAGAGCAGAACAGAAGCTGCTGAGATGTGAAATGGCCAGGACACTTGCTTGGGTATTTCTTCTCTCTGTGAACCACCTCACGATGAGTTTGCTCAGTGGAATTGTTATTTTTGTTGCATGCCTGACCTTTTTACTGGTAATTTCCTTTTGACTTCCATATAGGCACTTTCAGATGATTAAAAATTTTTAAAAGTTACAAAAGCAAGTGGGAGAAGGAATTTTTTGTTGTTGATGCCAGTCAAATACTTTAGTTCATTACAACATTATATGTTATTTGACTGGGCAGGTGAGCACAAGCCCTTATGGCTCATGCAGTACTTTTTGATTGCTGCTTATAGAGTGAGGACCATAAAGGCAAATCCCGTGGAAGACAGTGAAGAGTCATTCTTCCTTACACAGATGTGCAAGGGGTTCAGCTGGGAATATAAAATGCCTGACTTGCAGGATCTAGGTATCCCTAGGAAAGGCAGTAAGGCCAACTCTCAAGATTTAAAACTCAATTATAAACATTGTTAGATTTGGGTCTTGGGTTTTATGTCAGCTGGCTCTTCCTGATGTGTTCTGGGTGGATAGCCAGCACATGATTAATCCAAACGTTCAGCTGTAAGTGTTTTGTCAGTGTGAATTTGAATTAATGATATCAGATGTCTAAAAAACCCAAAGCATAAAGAAGTAAATGGGTGTTTTAAAAATTTTGTATCAAGGCTTCAGTAATTGAATGCATTTTGAAGCAGAAATAGAGGCTTTTTTTTTGTTTTTGTCAGAAGCTCTCAAGGAATCATATTTAAGCAAATTTAAGGAATCAAGTTTCCTACCAAGGAAAAGTTTAAGGAAATCTTCCCACAGCTTTGAATATAAATTTTATTTTTATTCTTCAGCATATTTTTTCCTCTTTTCACTGTAAATAAATAAGTGAATGAATAAGTAGAAGAGATGCCTGTTTGCCAGTGTTTAAGACTAGACTTACAAAGCAGATCTACATCCAACCATTTCTATGTACCAAACAATAAAACTTGAAGGCTCATTAGCTTGGAATGACCCAACTGTGTTTTATGTATAGGGGTCATTTCTTTACTAATGAGCCACTAAGCCAGATGGCCAACCCCACAACAGTCTAACTGCCTTAGTGTGATATAGATTTTCAGGCAAATTGCTTTTTTTGCCTTTTTTTTTTCCTTTCTGTTTTACAAACAGGATCTAAAGGGACAACTTCTTCTAGAACTGTGTAAAACAAAGTATTTTGCCTTAAAAAAGAAATGGCCAAGGTGACTCTGTACATCTTAGGGGTTTATATCAATGTCTGAATTTTTTTTTTCCTGGTTTATAATGAGGAGAGTCTGTTAGATACTGTCCTCCCTTGGAACTGTGTGGAGCAAAAAGTTATTTTGACTGTTTTTATATTGGATTTTATTTCAATAGATAATTAATCAAACTCATTCTTATTACCTCATATCTGAGTGTATAGGAAATGACTTACATGTTTAATGTAAAAGAAGAATGATTCTGCACAAGAGACAGTGCAAGAATAATATTTGCTTTTTAATATGTTTCTTTCACAGAATTTTTGCTTGTCTTTATGAGTTTAAGATGTTTAGGTGATCAGGGTGAGGAGTGGTTGCTCATGTGGGCCTGGATTCATATCACTCAAGAAAACTTTTTCAGGCATGTAGGTGAGGAACCAGGTCACTGTGGATTCCCCCAAGTCAGCTGATTGATACCCTTACTGTATTTTAAATGACCTGGATCATTTTCCAGGAGAGCTTTTCTCTCCAAATTCGTTGACTAAATCCACACACAAGGCAAGATCAGAAATTGTGTAAAAATCTATGCAGAGAACAGCCCTAAAGAGAATAGCACTTAAAGGAGGGAAGTTATGAAGGACATCAGGAAGATGTTTTGGAAAGTGTGTTTCAAACATTGTGCAAATGAGCACCCATGGGCCTTTCAGCAGCCCCACATTTGAATGGAATTTTGATGTAGCAAATTGTTACTGTGAATAACTTCATATGATAATTTGCTCATATCTTAGGGGACTTTGTTGCAATGTGTTAGATAACTGTATATAGGTTCTTAGCACTGAAAATTGGCCTTATCTTCAAAGGAGGTGGCTATATTTGGGGGAATTAAGAACATAAAATAAGCTCAGAATAAAGCTTTATCTGGCCTAGTATCGTATCTCTGATAGTAGTCATAGGGGATGACAAAAATACTGTGATTCTGCTGCTGCTTTGCAAAATTTATTATCTTGGCCTCCAGCAATTTATGGTTCAGGGAGTTCCTGGTCCAAAGGTGATATATACTGTTTAAAAGTGAATAATCTAGAATCCTTACTTAAACAGCCTGTAGAGCATTAAGATTTTAAGGGATTTACTCGGGTCTTTGGAGTAGCTGTTCTGCATCATTTTTACCTTCCTCCTCCCCCTCCCCCACCTTGAGTTTTGCAAGATATTTCATAGAATGGATTGGATTGGAAGGGACCTTAGAGATCATCTAGTTCCAACCCCCTGCCATGGGCAGGGACAATTCCCACTAGACCAGGTTACTCAAAGCCCCATCTAACCTGGTCTTGAACACATCTGGTGACAGAGCATCCACACCTCCCCGGCCTCTCACAGTGAAGAACTTCTTCCTTACATCTGATCTAAATCTCCCCTCTTCCAGTTGGAACCCATTACTCCCTGTCCTATCACTACAAGCCCTTGTAAAAAGTCCCTCCCCAGCTCTTCAGTAGGCCCCTTTCAGTACTGAAACACAAGTCTCCCCAGAGCCTTCTCTTCTCCAGGCTGAACAACCCCAACTCTCAGCCTCACTGGAGATGTGTTCCAGCCTTACTTAGTACAGGGTGAATTAGGAAGGGGAAAAAATGGAGTCAGTAATTAAAGGAGAGATGTGAAAACAGTTAGATTTCGGCTAAACACTTTTGAACCACGTTTTGAAGGCATGATCAAATTTAACCTTCAGTCATTTACATTTCAAATACTGAAATGAGACTGAACAACTGCTCTAGTTGAAGATGTCCTGGCTCACAGCAGGGCATTTGGACTAGATGACCTTTAAAGGTCCCTTCCAACCCAAAGCATTCTATGATTCTATGCTTCATCATGTCTTTTAAACATGTCAAGCCTAATACATTGACATTTGCTCCTGTAATTTCCACCTGCTACTATTTCCCTGCTCTGTACTTACCTCTGACTAATGCCACTAACTTTCAAAGCAATGTGATTTCCTTCTGTGGGAAATCTGTGGATTTCAGGAGATGGAAAATCCTGGGCAATCCAAATCCAGGACATGGAGTGGGAGGTGGTCTGGACTCCTGTTATTTTACTATGTGCTTCTTGAACAAGCTGTGTTGAAAGAAAACCTGATAGAAAAAGATAGAAGACCTTGTACAGCATCTTCTCTATTGTGTAAACAGAATGAAGGCACCAATGTTTTTTTCTTTGTCTGAAAATATTATAAAATGTTTAGTAAAGCCTTACTTCAATAAAATAGTTTTTCTCTAAGCAGTCAAAGCTACAACCAAGGCCAAAAAATGCACAAGGTAACTTTCTCCAGAGAGGAGGAGTAAAACCAGTGTCAAAACATGAGAAAAATAAATTCATTTTAGATGTGAAAGAGCAAGAAAATCTTAACACTGTTGTGATTTGCAAGTGCTCATAAACATCCTGTCTACAAGAACTGGGACACGGGTAGTTTTCTGATGGAAATACTAATCACAATAGAAAATCAGAGGTGTTTTCCTGTTTTATCCTGATTTGAGCTCATATCTCAGAGTTCACATTTCACAATGTATTGGGGGCACATTTGAGTATCTCATAGTTTTAGCTTCTGTGTCTTAACCAAAGACAATTAAGTCTCTCACTGCACATTAAGTGTTAGGAGGAAAGTTATATTCAAGTCCATCATTGCTTTTAGGATTTATTTGTGAAGGTAAAACTACTTTCCAGTTGAGAAGGTGAATCTCGTCTCCAAATCATACCTTAATTGGTAGTCTGGGAGATGTAAGTGGTATTTTTTTTATCTTTATTTAGTGTTGCCAACCTAGCAGAATGACAATAACATAACTAGGTTTCGTCAAACCATATAATTAAATGACTATGAAAACTAAAGAGCATTCCATTCACAGAAGTGTGGTTACTGCCATGTAAGCTAAATTGGAATAACAAAATGATAGTGTCAGATTCTGTGCACGTTTTTATTTGTTAATAACAAACATAAAATGATAAATACTTTTCCTTCTGTAAAATTTACTGAATCTCTTGAGAATTCTGTAGCACTGTAAATGTAATCTGCAGTTCTGTACAATTTCAGTTTAAATAGACTGAGTCTAAAGGGAGTCTGCCTATTTGATTTCTAAATCTGCATCACTTAAAATCCAATCAGACCAACTGTTCAGATTTTTGTTAGATATGAAATACACGGATGGGTTCAAGGCCACACTGTGTATAGCAAATACATACCTTGTTCTACAGCATGGATTATCCAACTTGTTACTTAGCATGTGGTTCGACCTTCAGCACACAAAGGCTGATTAGTGACTTCTGGAATTGTTACTATATTAAATCCTTCGATTTTCAGCGACTGGTGTTCGATGGGCCAGCAGATTGCATTTGATTTTGTGAATTTGCTGTAGCATATTGAGTTTAATGGATTTATGCAGGAATGTAAAACAAAAATAATACAGCAGGCGCTCAGAAATTTTGAACACAAGGGCATTAGGCTTGCAGATGGCTTATAGGAATAATGACATTGAATAATTTAGTGGGGAAGGTAATCTGGTTTTGACAGAATACATTAACATTTAGCCAATGCATACAGGTGTTTGGGTAGTGATCTGCCTGTTCTGATCTAAGGCAGGCTGGAGTGACTGTGTGAAGTGCAGCATTATAATCTCAGGGACTATGCTTAAGGAAGGAGAATCTGTTCAAAATGTGCTGGAATGAATTAAGATGACCCTCAATGCTGCAGTCATTATAATAGGTGGCTTTCAAAAAAAAAAAAAAAATTTAATCATGGGAGAAGAAGAATATTTATTTAAGGCTTTGATTATAGTTGTATGTTCATTACAGGGTGGATCTAAGAAAACAAGGAGGAAGAAAACAGCAATTAAAATACAAGATTTCTCTCCTTTTTTTTTTTTTTTTTTTTCCTTCTGTGTAATGTCAAAAATAGCCTGGGAAGTTAAGGGGCAAAACATTTCCACTGTCCATGTGTGAATTGTAACCTTTCTGATGCCAAGCTACAGTGCTGGAGCCATGCATCATCTCTTCCAAGCCATGAATGTGTCTCTGACTCTGCTGCCTGATCAGCAGCAGAGTTGAGCTAATCCGAATTTCCACCTTTCAGCAGAAACAAGGCACGGGGAGCTTGCTGAAGGAGATGCTGAGGTTTGATTTCAGATGGAACTTTGCATAGGCTGGATCATTTTCATGACCACTCAAATGCTGCTTGAGTCCCTGGCTGATTATCATTATTGAACCCAAAAAAGAGTTTGATGAAAGAAAGGGAGGGAGCTTTCAGCAAGGTGTAGTATTGGGGTTAAATTGAGTTCAACTTGCTGTTTTCTGCATCTTTTGTCTTGCCTATTCAGAAAGGCAATAGCTATCAGATTTTCTGAAAGAAACACTATTTACAGCCAACCGTGGAGAATTTCTGCTGAACAGTTGAATTTTTTCAATATCATAGGAAACTGAAAACTAGAGTATATAAGGGGAAGAAAGCTTAATACAGTTAGCACTCAGTATTTTCATTAAATAAACCAGAAGTATTATGAATGCCAAGAACAGCCTAACCATCATATTGATTTTTATAATGTTGTTCCTGACTCTAGCACTGTGGTGCAGTGACATTTCATTATGCTCGTTGGAACTGTAATACCTGAAGTGCAACACCAGCTGATGCAAATGAATTTAAATCTGTCTTCAGTAATAAAGAAGTGACATCCATGAAGAATAGAATACAAACCAGTTTTCTGGTTTTCTAATGTTCAGTTACAAAAAAAATATAAATAAAGAGTAGATATTTGTAGTAGAGGCTTGTATCAGCTCAATCAGATAACCTAATTTCTTTTCAATTCTCAACTAAAAGTTCCTAAAATAACTTCATCTTTAAGCACAGTGAGGAGAAATTTATATTCCACAAAATATTTAATAAAGTTTCTTAGATGTCTTCGTTTGTGGTGACAAACATACACAAAAAAACCCAATCCTTTTTTGGGAAAATATAAATCTGGCCCCGCTTTGATGCTTACACATACACAGTATATCTGGACTTTTCAAGACCTTTAAGTACTAAACATTTAAGCAACATCAAAAATTAATTTGTATAGGAAATTCAGCCTGTTTATTTCAGTCATTAAGCGATGGTAAATTTGTTTGGAATTAATAAATAAAACAAACCCCTGACCTAAACAACAATATACAGTCTATATACTTGCAGTCATAGGGTTGAAAAGTTACTGCCTGTACAAATACCAAGGTACTGAGAACAATTTGATTCTTAAAGCATTCATGTTGTCCTGGCATATATTATCTCCACTTTTTAGAAAGATGGGGAAATACAAAGAAAATTAATACATTTTAGTTGGAGATAAAAGTTAATTAACATTAGTGAGAGCTGGAAATTCGGCACTAGAAAATTTTTGTGAATAATCATGGAATCATAGAGTCATTTCAGTTGGAAAAGACCTTTAAGATCATGGAGTCCAACTGTCAACCCAGCACTGCCAAATCCACCACTAAACCATGTCTCTCAGCACCACATCTACACGTTCTTTAAATCCTTCCAGGGATGGTGAAGGATTTACATCACTTGTGGAGTTGGTTAGCAATGGAGTCTTTTCAAAAGAATGTAATTTTTTTCATTGTCTTGAGGAAGTTATTTTTGTAAGTAATGAACTTAAAAGCAAACAAACCCCAAACAACACCACAAACAAATTAAAAAGTGAATAAAATAACCCCACCTGCATTGGGTTTACAGCCCTCTTCCTAAATCAGAGTTTGTGCTCTTGTCAGGGAGTGCGATTTCCCCACTGTAACTGTCATGACTGTGGAAAATCCAGATAATAGGGGGTTGTGAAAAAGAAAGCTCATACTTAAGGCAGCAGCTTGATCTTAATGTACATCCTGAGCTACGTGTATATATATATATATATATATGTACACACACATACATATGTGTGTGCTTTACCGAATTCAGAGCCTGGACAGAATAGGAATGGGCAGAGATAGAGGTACTAGGTGAAGCCTCTGAAAATATAAGGCTTAAGTACATGGTTTTTAATACTTTTATGGTAGGCTCTATGGTACAAGGCTGAAATGAGGTCCTGTGTTTTGTGTGTCAAACAATGCCCCAACAGTGCCAGTCCATAGTAAATCTCCCACTAATGGCAACAGGATCCTTGACCTGGAGATATTTATTGGATAATTGTTTTCTGAAAGAAAATTAAAATTACTGTCTTTGCTTGGTTTCCTCATCTCTCTTCTTTAAACAGAGGATTTCTGTTTGGCTGACAACCTGATCTTCCAGGTTGCCAACAGAGGGAGAACCCCTTGGCTTCCTTGTTGACCTTGTATCTGCATATGAGGTGAAAGACATTTATTATTTGGTTCTGGATATCCAGATCATTACTTGATATGTAAATTTTGCTTTCACTCTCTTAGTAGATACCAAAGGCCTTTGAGAAAGTATTCATTCTGGCTCGTCTGATTCATGACATTCTGCTAAGGGTGGCTGTATTTGGATTTTGTGAACCCAAAAAAGGGATAAACTTGCATCCTTTGTGGGGTTGTCATAGCCTAATGCAAGAAGATTGCTATTGGACTAGTAAAAGATTAGACTTTACAATGAGTCTATGGATGGTTATAGCACCCAGTTCTTCAGTTCGTGTTCTCAGCACTTCTTTTTGGTGTAGATTTCTGTTAACTGGAAACCTTTATAGAGAGGCAGGATGGTCAGTTTTTCATTTTGTGATATGTTCTTGCAGAATAAAGTACGTAGTGTATGTACGTGGTACCTTCTGTAGCACATAATGCAAAAGGGCCTATTTTAGCTAATTTAACTACTTTGGGGAAAGCAAGGTACTAAAATACGTATTTTTTAGTTCATTCAGTTCACCTTTGTGGAAGAAGGACCTATATTCAGTTACTAAATGACCTTTTGGAAGATTTATTAAGAATTCAGGACAATTCTTGGCATTTTCATCTCGTTCTTGATGTCTGTATTACTCTTAGTAGAGTCACTTTCATTTCCCTGTCTCCTTTCCAAATTTCCTGACGTATAACTGACAAGATCTACCTGGAACATAAAGCGTGAAGACCCCAGCTGAAAGGGAGCAGAAGGAGCCTGACACTGGGATATGAAATGCAACCTTGGCCTGTCACTTTATGATATTAAAGTGTGTCTGGCACTTGTGGTCACATTTCTTGGAGGGGGATGGTAAAAAGTATTGCTGAGTTAAGTTATGAACTGGTTTTGCCTTGTAGCAGTATTAAGATTTCAAATATGAAGAAGATAAAATATAGTTTTGGGGGAGCTATAAATATTTTCAATTTTCATCTAGGTTCTAGAAATAATGTTCCTATCTTGGTATATTTATTTTGTTAAATAACTAAAGGTGCAGAAGTGGGTCGTGGCTATTGCAAAAACTTGATTTTGTCCTCTGCTTTTGAAAACTTAGAAACATTTTCAATGAGTTCTCTTAAAATACTGTTCTGTGGCTAGAGAGCATTCAGGGGTGGAAATCAGTACCTGGTTTTCATCGTTATTGTGACACGTTGGCTCAGGGATTTGTGTGCAAACTTAGTTCTCCATAAACATTGTCCTTTTTGGGTTTTTTTTCATGATGAAAGGAAATTTTATGGCTAAAAGATGTCTTGGACTTAACTAATGAAATTGGAGAAGGGGAAGCAGGACAGTCCCCAGTGAAGTCTACATCTATGACAAGTGTTGATCTTCCAACTGGTGGTTTCCTTACTGAGTGTATTTCTGGCATTTTTGAAGTGTGGTAGGACTGATGTTTCCACCAGCTGATGAAATGTCACAAAAGTAGGATATTAATTAGAAATGGACACCAATTTCTTCTAGAAGGATGGTGTGAAGGTGTGCTTAACTCCCAGCTGATTCCCCATACATATCTGCCAGTTTTTAAGCTAAGAGCAGATGCTTTCTGCTTTTGTGACATTTGCTTCTCTTTTACTGATTGATATAAAGAAGAAGGGTCACAGTGATAGTATCTTATTTTTTTCTAAAATTAGGAAAAATAAAAAAGGTCTTTACTCCCCTGGCCATAACCAATGTCATATGGCTTTGTGAAGTAAATTCAGTAGAGAAGACTTGTGCATTGGTTCTTTGTGTGAGCCCTGAATTCTACAAGCAAACCATATTTCAGAATAATGTGCATATTAATAATCAACCCCAAAAAATCCTATTTTGATGTTTTTTTTTTTTTGCTTGAAATCATGAATCACTTTACAACACTGAATGTCTCTCTGTATTTTTCATTTTATGACTGCATACATCTCACCAGAGACTGAAGTTGCTGAAGTTACCCAGGAATTTACAGGCAGAACTAGATATGGTCCTTCTTGCCATGGTATTCTTTACTCCTTAAAAATGTATTTGAGTCTTTTTGTAAGATAACAAATTATTAAAATCCACTGTGGTGAAATTGGGAATGGATGTTGATGAGCTATTACTCAAACTTTTGAGAGGAATGGCTTTGCAGAAGTAGTATATATTGGTTATAATTTAACATAAGTGGAATTTACATTGGGGCTTAATGGTTTTACCTTTGCCTACACTTGCATTCAGTATCTTATGACTTTATTACCATTATTTTATTAATTATTGCCTGGGAATTTATTTTTGTCTTCTAAATCACTTAGAGAAAACAAAAATTGGAAATACACAATAATAATTTTTTTAAAATATATTTGTTAGTTTTAAAGGTGTTTTTGTTTTGTTGTTAAGACTTAGGTTTATTATGTTATTGCTTCTCCAGATAACTTTGCTTTTGCATGTTATGAGATAAAATAATGTGTGTATGTGAGGCCCAAGCACACTTGCAAACTTTCACCATGCCAGCCTGTAGTTACTTTTAAGATTTAGCCATAGAATTATGTTCCTGACAAGAGTTTTGAGCACTGCTCCTCCCCTCCAAACACATGATTGCAGTTTGCAAATAAATTATCCAAAATTGAAACTCGAAGGCTACAAGCCAAGAAAGAAACATGTTATTAACTTACATTACCTGTGTCATTACAGTTAGAATTTCCAAGGGAGTCTGATTTATGCACATTGAAGGGAAGATGATGTTCTGCAAACCCTGTTTTTCATGAAGTAAAAGACTAGAGAGGGCCAGCTTTGTTTTAGAGAATAAATCAAGATTCCTTGTGAAATGCTTCAGATTTCTCAGTGTTTCTGTATAGCAAACCTGTTGCAACAGGGATTTTGCTTGTGTTGGTTGTGCTAATTTGTAAGTCAAGAATTCACCTTTAAAATAAGCTTCCATTCCTTGTTTTTCAGTTGTGTTCTTTGAATTCTGTCACAGCACCTTGTGAGTTTTTCAGTTAATCTAGTTAAAACACATTGACTTGCCACATAAATTGTGTTCAAACTATGAAAATGTCATGTATAAGAATATAGGATTTTCATTACCTGTTCATTTTTTGTGATGTAAGCTTTCA
>NW_008633054.1:32659-48034 GCF_000691845.1 Merops nubicus | reverse complement strand
AACCCATTCTATGATTCTGTGATTCATGCAACTCTATTCAAGGAATCTTTCTACTCCGACACAGAATAAATGTCAAAACTATATTTAACTTTACAGCTTCCCAGGAAATTTCATACAGCCTTTACAAAAGTCTCATGGTGACCTTGTTGCCTCAGCTTGCTCACAAGAATGTCACCAGGGGCAGTGTCAAAAGCTTTCTTGCACAAAGACACATGGCACCTACTACTTCTCTTCTCTCCACAAGGCTTTTTATCCTGTCACAGAAGGAAATTAGTTTGATATCATTTGTTCTTGACACGACCATGTCCACTGTTCCTTAGCTCCTTGTTATCTTCTGGGTGCTTGCAAAGACTTCGATTATTTTTTGCCTGTATATTTCTAGGAATTAACACAGAGTTGGTGACCTCTCCATTGGCAGAACTTCCTTTCCTATTAGGATTAAGTCAAGCACCAAAACTGCCTTTTTTCAGTCCCTCAGTCCCTCACCTGTCTCCTGCAGGTTCCAACCACTTGTAACCACCACCACCTCTGAGGTCAATACAAAGGGACTTGGAATATCTTAGAAAAACAACCCAAAGATTCTGATGAGTGCAGCACTTAGAAATGGATTAAAATGAAGACTCCAATCTACACTTACCTCAAAGCACCCTTTGTTTACCCATGAGCTCCCAAAAGAGTGTTTTATTCAATTATATACATAGAGGTAGTAAAAAATAATAAGGCTGCAGCCATAGTAGTAGATGAGACTGTGCTTGGGTTCTTTCCACTTGCACATTATCAAGCAGCTTGAAACATTATTCCCTTAATTTACCTGCTGATGACATGAGCTTGGGCAAGCAGGCTTCAGTAATTTTTCATTTTGATGACACTTTGGTTCTGGGTTGACATCTGTCTTCTGCCATCAACTGGTATTTGCAGCAAAGTCCTTCTGAAGGATGTGATTTCTACCTCCACGGTATCTCTAAGTCTCACGACCTGATCTCCACTGTTAATGAGTGTTGACAAACCACAATCTGTATTGGTCCACCTCAGAGTGACTCCTGGTAGGCTGCTGACTTGTCAAGATTTTGGAATAAAACCAGCTATCAAAGTAAGCTTTTTTTGGCAAGCCTGATGAACCTGCCCAAGAATCCTGTATCCAGTCTTCTGAGACTGACCCTCTGCCCTTGCTCTTTGGCAGCAGAACATTATGCTTCACTCTTGGCCAGTTTGTCCCATTTTCTTGCCTACTAATGGCAAGTTGGAGTGAAGTGGGGGTAGGTCTCTTCTCCCAAGGGACAAGTGATAGGACAAGAGGAAACAGCCTCAAGTTGCCCCAGGGGAGGTTGAGGTTGTCCCTGAGGAACAATTTCTTGCCCTGGAGGGTTGCCCAGGGCTGTGCCAGGCTGCCCAGGGCAGTGGCGGAGTCCCCACCCCTGGAGGGGCTTCCAAGCTGTGGAGATGTGGTGTGAGGGACACAGGGCAGTGGGGACCTGGCAGGGCTGGGGGGTGGTTGGACTCCATGATCTTAAAGGTCTCTTCCAACCTAAACTATTCTATGACTCTACAGCAGCCTGCCACAGAACTGGACACGAGGACGTGTCAGCCAAAGTGGGAAGGGAGATGAAAAGCTCACTGAATCCCCTGGTGTAATCCTCCAGGGTTTCAACGTCCCTAACCATTTATGATCAGTTTTGTTCTGCTCTGATTTTGTAGTGCTTGGCATAAAGAATTAGTCCAAGAGACAGAGACTGACAGCTTTCTTCTAAAAAGCTGTACCATCTGGCAGAGAAGACTCACCATGCCACCCTGTCCTAGTCCTCTAAAGCTTTTTTGTTCCCTCTCCAAGGTCGATGAGCAACCAGCAGATGTGGACAGGGTTTGGGAGAGAATCTGAATTACAGATGTGGCTAAACTGGTCATAAAAAATACACAGGCAGTAAATAAAAGAAATAAATAAGGAAAATTAGGGAAAAAAATCTTTTACTGTTTGATAAATGAAGTTAGGAAGTAGCCTCCCAATGGGAATTGCTGAGAGAAAACCCTCAATAGATGTTCAAGGGGACCTGATTCATTTATGAGAAGAGTTTGATGAGGTCTTTGCCCAGAATAACAAGGAACCAGATTAGATGACTTAGGGAATCCCTTCCAGACTCAAGTTTCTCTTCTCTTCAAACTCTTTGCATGGAAAATGCAGGAGTCACTTCTGAAAGGAAAATGTGTTTTCCTGGAGCTTTGACTTGCACCCAGGACACGTTTTTTCCCATCTGCAGCAGTTCAGAGAACTATTTAACGTGGTAAAAGCTGCTCAGCTCTGTCACCTATGGCATTTTTCTGCTTTCCAGTAGATGAAAAGGCTTCTGTTCAAAAAGAAAACTGCAATATGTGCTGCATGAAATGCCAGCTGGGGGTGGATGCAGAGAACGTAGTGATGGCAGATACTTGATTTAGCTCTGTGTCAATAAAACATCCAGATTTGTAAGACAGAATGTGATGGAAAACATCTTAATGGAACTACATTTGTAGGAGGACATTGGTCCACTCACCTGTAATCACTTCAAGGATGCTCTGCTTGTCTCCTTGTGACAACTGTGTCCCAAAAAAAGGGTGTTTTGCCTCTACAAGAAGGGAGTGATGTTTACAGTGTTGAGTAGAGTGTGTTCTTACAAACAGAGGATTCAGGGCCAGATCCTGAATCCAGACTCAGACCTCACCCATCCAAAGCTGTCGCTGAAATCAGCGTGCCAAGTAATGAATTTCATGGTTTTCAGGCCAACTTCTGTTGCCTTCAGCTAGGAAGTAAAAGGGACATAGATCTGGTGGGAAGAGTCCAGAGGAGGACCACAAAATGGATTCAGGTGCTGGAGCATCTCTGCTAGGAGGGCTCTGGGATTGTTCAGCCTGGAGAAGAGAAGTCTCCAAGTGAATCTTAGGACTGCCTTCCAATGCCTGAAGGGAACCTCCAGGAAGGCTGGAGAGGGACTTGGCACAAGAGTGTCCAGTGACAGGACAAGGGGAAATAGTTTAAACTGGAGGAGAGCAGGTTTAGACTGGATCTGAGGAAGAAGTTCTTCAGTAGGAGGCTGGTGAGACTCTGGACCAGATTGCCCAGGGAAGTTGAGGACGCTCCTCCCTGGAGGTGTCCAAGGCCAGGCTGGATGAGGCCGTGAGCAACCTGGTCAAGTTGAGAGGTGTCCCTGCCCATGGCAGGGGGTTGGATTAGATGATCTCTAAGGACCTTTCCAACCTCAGTCATTCCATGGTTCTATGATTCTATGAAATCAGACCCATAAGGTTTGGCCCAGCAATCATTTTGCTACTATGAAAGTTTGTCAGGATCTGAATAAGGACTCCATATCTGTCCCTATTCATTGGCTCAAATGTTCAAAACCTGTACTCTTAACTCTATTTTTTTCTCATTCATACAGTTGTATTGAAGCTAAGTTCAGTTCTGGGCACCACAGTAGAAGAAGGACATGGAGGTGCTGGAGTGGGTCCAGAGAAGGGCAACAAAGCTGGTGAGGGGTCTGGGGAACATGGCTGGTGAGGAACCTCAGATGAGGGACATGGGGGTGTTTAGTATGAAGAAGAGGAGGCTGAGGGGAGACCTTATTGCCCTCTACAACTCCCTGAAAGGAGGTTGGAGTGAGGTGGGTGTTGGTCTCCTGAGTTACTAGCAATAGGATGAGAGGAGATGGGCTTGAGTTGTGCCAGGGGAGGTTTTGATTTGATAATAGGAAGAATTTCTTTCCTGGCATAGTGATGAGACATTGGCCCAGGCTGCCCAGGAAGGTGGTGGAGTCCTCATCCCTGGAGGGGTTCAAAACACATGTAGATGGGGCACTTGGGGACACAGTTTAGTGGTGATGGGAGTGTTCAGTGATGGCTGAAGATCTCAGAGGTCTTTTCCAACCTTAATGATTCTATGATATTAATTGTGTTACATTCAGCTGGATTTTCACTCTTTATGTTGGGTTTTATTCAACAGCAAATATCATCAGGCCATTTCTCTTGGCTCTGTGCTCTATCAGTCTGTGTGGACCAAACCACACATAATAAATTCTTCCCTTCAGAAAAACTGTCCCTTTGAATGTACCCAAAGAAAGATCGTTTCTCTTCACCACAATATCTTAAAAAAAGCACTTTTCTAGCTTAAAACTTATAAAAACTAAGTCAGCTCCAATATCCTTGGAGATCAGTGAAGCATCAGATGAAAAGATGTTACTCAAAGAAGAAAGCATGCCTGTGAAATGGAGCTAACTGATGTTGGCTGAGGTGCTGGCACTGGCTGAGCAGAGGAGCAGATGCTGCTGGAATGGACAATCCTGCTCAGACATCTCCCCACCACTCCTGCTCACACACTCCCAATTTCCTCAGGTCGGTGCTGGTGCTCCTCTTACCTTCTTGCTCAGGGAATTCTACCAGTGGGAAAACTAACCCACAAAATGGAACAAAACTTTCTGCCAGTTCAGATCCCTGAAGTGACTTGGCCAATTCTCACCAGCGCTGGGGAAAAAGATGGGGTGGAAGGGGACAGCAGAGGAGAGGTCAGGATTGCCTCCTCCAACAGAAGCATAGAATAAGTTGGGTTGGAAGGGACCTTGAAAGGTCACCTAGTCCAACATTCCATCACGTGGCAGCTTATTGCCCTATTATTTTGATACCTGGCAATCAGACTTCACAGTTGCTGCAGCTCCCTTCTTTGTCAGGAGTATAAATGTAGCAAAAAACCACCATGAGGTCTTACAAATCCTGCTGAGGTGTGACACCAGGCTCCAGGTCCTCAGATTATGGAGGTTCCTGATCTTCAGCAGAAGAGCTGGACTATCTGCTGTCATGAACATGCAGTAAGACACGAGAACAAGGCCTCCAATGGCTGGGATTTGCTACTGGGCACTTGAGCAGATGGCCTGAAGCAAGAGCTCTCAATCCCAACCTGGTCAGTCAGGTGGATCCTCAAAGCCTTTTCCCCTGTTCTAGAAAAGTGTTAGGGCCAAAGGGATCTGCAGAGAAGGGTCCTTCACTCCTGCTTTAAGTCTGCTCCAGATCTCCAAGGGAAGAATTCTTCCCTGCCAGAAGTCAGGTGACAGTTTCTCAGAGCTGCTCTTCCTCTCCAAGGTGTGGAAGGAGCACATTTTGTGATCCAGCAACTACAGGAGTAGGTTATGTGACCCAATGAAGAAAGAATGACAATAACCCAAACATCACAAACTTCCAGAGGCTGGAGCTCATCCTCCTCCTACCACCTTTGGAAAAGGAAAGACTGACAGCCAAGGCATTCTAGTTCCCTTCCTAACCTGAAGATCTCATCTCCTTCTCCAGCCACCTTAGCCCCAAACCTGCCTGCTGCCTGGCTTTCTCTGATCACACCAAAGGAGATGGATCCATGCTTTTTCCACACCTCATCGTGTGGCTGAGGGAACTGCAAGCTTTTTCTCCTGCCACATGAACAAGAACTCCAGAAAACCTGTAACCAAGTCCACATCCTCTAATATGGTCATCAAACTGCCAGTAAACCAGCCATGGGTACCAAGGGGTCACAGCAATGGATGCTAGGTGAGGATCCAGCCTAGAGAGATGCCATCAGAGCAATGGGCTGGGAGGACCTTTCATCAGACCCAACACATCTGGTCCTGTGTTCTTCTGCAGTTTGTACAATTTTCAGCCTTCCAGAACAACAGATTGGGCCAATGAAACTGGGCCATGTGATGGCAGAAAGCCCTTTGCCATTCCCTGCCCACAGAACAGACCTGACTCTAATCTGCTTGGTTTAGGTCTACATCTAGAGACACAAATATTCCTGCTTTGCACCCTCAAACACAGCTCAGATGAAATGACATCACTGGAGCTCCAAAATCTGTGATCAACATTGGGAAGAAACAACATCAATGGAGCTCCAACATCCCCAGCAGCAAAGTTCTTCACACATTCCAGGTGGCCTCCCCAGACCACGTTCTCCTCCCCAGTCCTATCTGGTCGCTCTATGGAACAGCATGTTGCCTTGACCTCTTTTTGTCTCCCATCAGCACGACCCTCTTCTCTGTTTCATATTTAGCTCATGTCTGCCAAAAAGCAGCCCTGGGTAGAATAATGCATGGCCCGATTTACTAATATGATATAATAAATGAGAATGATAAAGGTGGATCACAGCTGATGTGGCTTCAATTGACATCATGCAGATATCACCCAAACAAAGCATCTGCCATGAAATAATTCAACAGCCTCAGGTAGCAGGAAAGGGACTATTTGCTTGTAACATGCCCCTCTCCTTGATTTTAATACAACATTAAATATGCACAGTTAAGCACTCAAAAGTCAGGAAATGAGAAATGCAAGGCTCAGGGAACTTTAACTCTGCTTCCTTGAGGATATTAATTATGTTGTCATCTTTTATCAGATCATTGCATACTGTTTGGTGAAGAATCTTTTCCCACAACCTTTCTCACATCTCTGTGCTCTAGAAGAGCTCGGGGTGGCTCTGCTGGAGACCACGGTGAGAGGACAGGGTGAGGGATTCAGGGTTCAAGTCTATCTTTGACTTCCTTGGCTTCCCAGAGTTAAAATATACAGCTTAAAATCATAGAATCATTAAGGTTGGAAAAGACCTCTAAGATCATCAAGTCCAACCAGCACCCAGCACTCCCATGACCATTAAACCATGTCCCCAGATGCCACATCTGGATGTTTTTTGAAGACCTGGGGACTCCAGCACCTCCCTGGGCAGCCTGGGCCAAGGCCTCACCACTCTGCCAGGAGAGAAATTCTGCCTAATATCCAATCTAAAATGTTAAAATGCTGCTTGCATTTCACTGCTGTGCATCCCAAATGGCAGGGGTTGGAAGAGACCTCTGGAGATCAGCTGGTCCCACCCCCTTGCTAAAGCACATTCACCTAGAGCAGGTTGCCCAGGATCATTATGACCTTCAGCTGATCTTCCACTGTTACACCAGTGGGACAACAAGGGGAATGGAGTTCTCCTAAGTTCCCTTTAAACCATCTTCTCTGTAATTAATGATTGTTCTGCAACTTCTTGTTGCTGCTCTGCTGTGTGGCTCCCAGTGAGAGGCACAATGACCTCTTACTTCATTTTGGTTGACCTTTTTCTGTTAGGACAATCAGTTTGACTGAAGACACACTGCCAAGCATATTCAGGCTGCATCTAAACTGCCCTGCCCTAATGGCCTCACTAATGCCTGTGAGACCACCCAGGGACAGTTTTAGGGGGCCTGTAAGAGTGCTGCAGGAGCTTCCTCACTCTGTACCCTGGGGACAAGTGCTCCCAAGTCTAAAGGCATCCCCCAAAGAATTCCCCAGGACCAACCTTTTGCCTGGAGCCCACCTGAAACATCAACCTGTAAATGGGGCTGGGTGTGGAAAGTCCCAGGAAGTCCTCAGTCACCTCTGGCTGCTCATGGTTGAGTCTATAGACTATGGATCTGATAGCTTGCACAAGTGAGGACACCTCCTCCTCCATTTAAAGCCTTTAAATGCTGCCTCCAGAGAAGACACGAGTGCCACACAGGGTTGCTCAGTCTCCAGCAGGCCACTGATCTGATGGGACTTCCACTGGCTAAGAGGTCACAAGCTCAGTTAGATTCATGACCTACCAACAAGCTGCCTCTCTCTACCTGGTAGTGATATCCACTAAGAAAACCAAGTCAGTCTCTCCCACAGACTATGACCTAGGTCTTCACCAGCTTCTCCCCTTCTCTGTGGACCTCCTGCAAAGCTGATCCTGCAAACCCAGCAAAGGAGCTTTCCCATTCCCTAGCTATCACTAGCAAAGTAGAACACCAAGAGGGCACTGGAGACCATCCTGTATATCATATCCTACATATGACAGCCACATATGATGCTCTCAGTGAACTGAGCCCACAAGAATCACTTCCAGCAACCCTTGGTGCTGGATTTTGGGAGGATAACAGTGCCACCTTCTCACAGGCCAAGTCTGCCTGCTTTTGAGGTTCCTGATGCTTTCTTTGACTTTCACACTCCTTTTATTCAGAAGCAGCAAGGTCAGAGTGGATGCAGAAGAGTCCTAGGAGATGACTCTGCTTCTCTAGGGCAACACCTGGAGTTGAGGGCTATGCTTAACACAGAAACCCCAGGTATAGCAACAGGGTGGGATGGGGCTGCTGGGTTCCCCTACAGGAGTTTGGGATGATAAATCACATCTGCCTGTGAGTTTTAGCTGTAGTACAACACGGACAGGACCAAGGACCTCTGAGTCCAGTCTTCATATGTTCACAAACACAACACAAACACAGAGATGCCCTCAGCACCATCCCACTGGCAGTCCCTAGGAGTACTTGGGGAAAAAAAGCATCATAGATCTTCCCCTAAAGCCACTGCTGACTCTGCTTGGTCTAATAAGGGCCAGTCCTGTTAGCAGAAACAGATTTTCACTGTCTAGGACAAAGATGATGATGAATCTGCATCCACAGACAAGGCAACCTTTAGAGAACAGCAATTATCAGTGAGCACTTTCCTGTTTGCTAATAGCACCTACTCATAATGAACCTCACTCTATGAGATTAATAAGCCAGAGGCATGTGTCTGTCAGACTCAGCCCTAAGTAACAGAGAAAGCACTTAGCTAGTCAAGAAATAAAGGTACTGCATAAAGCTTTTCAGTTCAGAAATAATGTATATATAGTAATGAGAGTTAGCAGGCAACAGGCAAAGAACAAAGGCGAGGAAGATGAAGGGAGAGGAAGACATTCTAGGAAACAAAACCCAAGAAATTGAAAGGATAATCAAAGGAATGGAGAAGGAAGAGAGGAAAACATAGTGCAGTCCTTGTAATTGCAATGAATGGCCCAGATTCCAGTAAACAAGATGAGCCTGGAGGTGGCTGGTCCAGCTCAAAGACTGAACCTCTAGACCTTTCTGGGCAGAGCACTCATTGCTTTAGGCCAAAACCATGACAAGGAACCCTGAGGACAATCTCACAGCATGGAAGATCTCAAGACATGGGCCAAGTTTGGGGCTGCTGGTTTAGATAGAGCCATAGGGTCCAGTTGGGTAAAGGAGATCCTATAATCACTGCAGGGTCCTCTTCACTTGGCAGATCCTTGAAGAGCAAAAGTGGTCAGATGCTACAGCAACCATTGGCAGGACTAAGTTCAAAGATGGACTGTGGCTGCTCTTCATTGCCACCAGAAAAGGGGTGAGGCAGTGGCATGAGCACTGTGTATCCCTCTTCTCCTTGAAGGGGGAAATTCATCCCTACATCAGAAAAAAGAAAAGAATCAGAGGAGTCAACAAAAAGTTGCCTTCTTGGATTTTTTAGTTCATTTATTTAACCCCTCCCCTGTCCTCAGTGGCCTCACAGAAGAAAACCAGAACACACCAACCCAGAGGCTTGTGTTTTGCCCTTTTTGATGGCTATCAGCCAATCCTCTGACAAAAGGAGAGAAAACAAATCAATATTGAATGTCCCCACCCAGCTGAGTTCTCCTGCACACCTCTATGCTCTTCCCAAAAGGCCAGATAATTAAAAGAAGTGCTTCTAAGTCTCCTTTGCTGTTAACAGAGGGACAAATGATACTCAAGTCCTTATTTGTCTATGCTGCTCCAGGCCACCAGAGAAAGAAGCAAAACCCTGCCTGATATTCTGAGCACAGTCACAGGACTGAAACTAGAACCATGTGGCTTGAAGGAGTGATAAGCAAAGGTCACTGAGGTACTGCTGCCTTCCTCCCCATCCTCTCTGCTGCACACCAAAAATGTTGGGGAGGAGCTGGAGTAGATCTTCTCTTCTCCAGCTCAGCACCCCCAGGGCTCTCAGCCTTCCCTCAGCACAGAGATGCTCCAGGCCCCTCAGCATTTTCAAAGGCTCATCCAACTATGGACTGGATGTGGAAAGAGCAAAAAGGGCTCAGAAGCCCCCTGGGAACCCAGCAAACAGGAGTGTCAGGACATCACAGCTATCTCCTCACAATGCTGCCAACCTCCTCAAAACCTGAGCCCCTTACAGTTGTCATCTGAAGCAAATGCTGCAAATGAACTCTCTCCTAATCACTGTTTGAGAAGCTAATTGGTACTGCAGATGAAAGTGTTTAAATTTTAAATTAAATGACACTCAAGAAGAGACCCTTCCATCAACAGATTGCCCAGAGAGGTGGTCGCTGCCCCATCCCTGGCACCATCCCAGGGGAGGTTGGCCGGGGCTCTGAGCACCCTGCTCTAGCTGCAGATGTCCCTGCTCCCTGCAGGGGGTTGGACTAGATGGCCTTGAAAGGTCCCTTCCCACCCAAACCATCCTATGATTTTATGAAACCAACTACAGACTGGCAACCTCAACACCCCCAGAGCATCCAGGGCTTTTTAGCATGCATGGGGTACACCAGCCACCAAAAAAAAGAGTTGGGCTAGAGCAGAGTTGCTTTTAGGATGAGGTCAAACTTCATTTTGTTATGACACAATTTCCTTTCCATTGTGCAATGTTACTTAGGAACGTCTTGTCTTTAGCTACAGCCTAAATTTCCATACAGAAATGGAAAGAATTGCATATTTTCCACTTAATGATGGGTACAGAAAGGGCTTTTTTTTTCCAGGAGAGGCACATAACTTAAAAATCTTTGAAAATTAAATACCAATACTTCCACCTCTTTTTCTTTCAAGTGACTTCTCAACACCTGATCCCACCCCAGTGACTTCCCCAGGAGCTGAACTGCTCCCTACCAAGAGTCTCTACAGGGATGGCAAAATTAATCCTTCTTCTTTTATTTTTTTTCCCTTTTCTCTTCTCTTCTGGTTGTCTCTTCATTGAATATTTAAGGAACAGACCACATGGAGAAAACAGCAGCTTCCTCCCCTCATGCTGAACTTCATTAAGAAGCACAGACAGGCTCCTCCTCCACGTGAGCCCTGAACCCCAACTAAAAGCTGTGATTTCCATGTCATAAATTAGAAACGAGGAGGACTGCTCAGTGGTTGTAGGAACTGCTGCCAGCATCTGGCAGCCAGGTGAGGTCAGAAAGCTGTTGTTAGATGCTCCAAACATGACTCCCTGCAAAGCCTCTGCAGGATTTTTGCTCCATAAGGGGTGAGCTGGATGCCATTACACAGAAGGTGACTTGTCATATGGGTGACTTTAAATAAGGGTAGATATGTGCATAAGATGAACTGCATTCTAAGCAAGCTTTAAAGGAGTTTCAAATCACCATGACAACCCTGGGCTTCTATGCAAGGTGATTTTATATATATAGAGAGAGAGAGAGAGAGCAGCAAGGGTGTGTGTGGCTTGTGTCAGGATGATGAGTCCTGATGGGTCTCTGCCCCGAGGAGCTTCCAAACTGAACGAGGCACCAGAGAGCATGGAGCATGTACAAAAGGGGCACTTAGGAGGCTGTGCCCAAAGCTGCACAGATATTTTCTGCAACGCTTTAAAAACTCAGCCAGCTGGAACCACAGCAGACATGCATGATTTCCTATCTCTTCCCAGGAAAAAGAGCAGAACAATCCCCATCCCTTCCTCTGAATAATGCTGATCAATGAGATTTGCCTCCCACAGGCCCCACTTAAACAGCTGAGTCTTGCAGTGGGGGTTTTTATTCCCTTGGAGAGCGAGGTTTGGTTGGAGATGTCAAAAGCAATGTTGCCTGTAGCTTCCTCCAAGGGGTGCACAGACAGGGAGCACCCCTGCCCTCTGCTCTAGGTATGCAGCACAGCTAAAACAGGTTCTCTCCCAGGCAGGGAAATCCCAGGCTGTTTCCCTAATTTCTATCCGAGCTGAGCTGAAGGGATCTGATGGGAAATTGTCACTGTCTGCTGAACAAACTGTGTCCAAGTGTTGGACAAAGGGAGATTTGGGCACCTGGCGTCACACGAGAGAGGCCCCACATGAGGATCTGTGCAGAGCTGGGGTTTGTAGCTGTCTGTCACAGCAAGCCCTTCTCCTGCCACTCCACTGCTCAGGGGATGGCTGTTACCCAGCCCAACTCCAGCCCCAAGGCTGCTCTTGCTAATCCCACATCTCCAGGTCATCTAACAATATTTTCCCCTTGCAGAGGATGATGGTGAGAAACCCTCTGTTGTCAGAAAAACCACAGCCTTGGGTCTGAGTCTCACCCTCTCACAGTCCTGAGGCTTTGCTCACCAACTCCTGTGTTTCAGAAAAAGCCCCTGAGGCTGCTCCGTGGCCCAGAGGCCAAATGTTGTGACACAGCTCTCCTCCACCCTCTCCACCTCTCCGAGATGGGTCACCACGTGCAGCCCCCACCCTGGGAATGCTCCTTGGCCTGGCTCAGCTTGGGCATCGTGGCCAGCAATTGCCCAGGCAAGTGTTAGCCAGCCTGAGCCCCACGAGTGCCAAGGCCATGCTGAGAAGTGACCAGTGTGGACCACGGAGCATCTGCACCTCCAAACTTTGCACAGCACCATCTAATACACGAGGACAGGTTCAGGTTGTGCACAACCTGAATAATATAGAGTGATAAGGAATTATAGGATAATACAGAATCATAGAGTGATGCGTGTTATTAGTGTTCTAATTTACACTGGGCTTCTTTTAAATAACTATTTTAAAGAAGGAAAAAATAGAAATCATTTTAAATAAGAAATTGGCTCCCCCTGCACAGCCAATTTCTAGGTGTTTTAAATACTGGTACTTCAATTCCTCTGGATGATGGCTTTTCTGGGTGCTATTTTTTCCAGTGATGTGTTAAACTGTTGAAGCATTGCTACGCCGAGGGAGAGGGGGAATTGGGAGGGAAACTATTGGAGAACTGAGCTATTTCTTGTCTCTGTAACTGTGGATCTGTTCTGCTCTTCGTTTCTGGGCACAGCTCAGCAGCCAGGCAGTTCTCCTGCCCATCTGCCACGAGGAGCTGCAAGTTCTGAGGCTGATTTCAGTTTAAGATGGCTGCTCTCAGAGAAAAGAAACAAACTGTGTCCTGCCCTTGTAGCTGGACTTCCTACAGCCCTTCCCTTCCATCTGAAAGCCAAGTCCTGCATCTTCAAGGGACGTGGTTGCTCTTTATTTGTGAGCAGATGGGAGTTTGCACCAGCTCCACCAGAACTCATTTTTTGGGCTACAAAGGGAAATTCTAAGACTTCTGTTATTTACAGGCGAACTGGTCTTGAAGTCTTGGGACCACTTTTGCCCCTGATTTTCTTCTGTAAGGGAAAAGGAGAAAGCTTTTTTTCCTTTCAGAGGTCCCAGACAAGCTCTGCAGATCTGCCAAGCTTTGCCTCGACTTTCTGGGGCTGCTGGAAAACCTCAGGCTGCACAGGGCTCTAGAAAGTTTGGAGGCAGGTCTGACCAACCCTCCAGCCTGAAAACCTGCAGGATACAAAACTGAATCTCTTTTCCTGCACTGCAGGTGCAGGCTGAAGAGGGAGAGAGACTCAATTTGCACCCCCGACGTTGCAACCTGGAAACAGCTCCTGAGAGACAGAGAAACTCTCCAAAACAACTTCTGGATTCATCAGGAACCACAGCAAGCTTGACACGTCCCCCACATCTCATCCCACCCCACCCATAGCTTCGTTACAGGCCCAGGAGAGATGCAAGCTCTGAAGAACCAAATTCCTTCCCCTACTTTTCTTCCCCACGAAGCTCCTTGCTGGGTTTTATCTGTGACTTCAGCAGCAGCTTGAACGGCCGTGTAACCTGACAAGGTGATTGATCAGAGCTTGTTGCATTTATTCTCAGAACACCCCAAGCAGATGATATTAGGATAAAAAGGGGGCAAGAAATAAGATGTAGTCATTGTACATGACAAAAGCTCGTTATTAGGGCATCACAAAAAAAAAGAAGGATGATTTGGGGTAGATAATGACACCTAGTGTTGAAGACATAGAAAATAAGAGAAAACCAGGCAACTGAACAAGCAGAATATTATAAAAATAGGACTGGGAAGGACTTCTAACCCAAAGGCAGGCTCAGCTCTACCTATGTCAGTCCCAGCAGATGTTTCTAAGTGATTGTCCACAGCAATAATGATGCCCTGCTCTAAGTAATCATTTGCAGCAACATCAGTAGAATTCTGAACAGCCACACACTGTGCCCTAACTGCTGATGACACTGAATTTAAGCAGGAAGAAATAGCTTGCCATATTGCAAAGGAATAAAACCCCCTTGGTGATGTAGAAAGAGCTGACTCTGTGGATTCAGGGGGGCTTGGGGAGGGGGGGGTGAGGGAAGAAGCTGTTTGCTTGCTCTCCAAAAGTCTCTCTGCATTGGAATATTGTTCTCTGAGCTTGCTTGGAGACAGCACACGCTCCTTACCTCAGTGTGCAGCAACACTTAGAGACAACAATACTGAATAACCAGCTCTTATGTGAAAGATTAAACCATTTTTTTTCTGTTTCATGCCTGGAAGAGCTTCAAAATAGAAGAGAGAAACAGAAGAATTCTGCAAATGTACTGAGAAGTTAGGAGGGCAGGGTGGATTTGAGTTTACATCTCAATGGGTTGGGTCCCTTCTCTCAGGCAGCGGAGTGAAAGCAAGCTGCAGCTTCATCTGTTAGATCAGCCACAGAACACAATGGTCTTCATCCTGTGACCCTGAGAGGCAGCTTGAGTCTACCTTTTATGAAAGACTGGAAAATTATAGAGCTGCATGTGAAGAAGCACTTTAAAACCTGTAAAGTAGAAGAGTGGGTAGATGACCTTACAATGCACCATCTTCTTGGAGTGCTTATTTCACTCATCAGTCAGGAGAGAAAAAGAACTCTTCTCTTGAGTCAGAATGAAAGAAAACAAACCCACCCACCCCCTACCCAGCCTGCCTGAAAGCCACGATGCTTGAAGTAGCCCCGTGCCAAGGTCAACATGCCACCTGAACTCAGCTCCAGCCCTCCATGCTGGCCTTGGAGCACTACAGCAAGATAACCACACAGCTACTGGTATGGCCAGTTTGGACCTTCTTCTTAAGCCACACCCTCCATTTCACGTTGGCATAACTCACTGAAGCCAACACACCCCACCCAGTGAGGAAAGAGGGCACAGAAATATAGAAGACATGGCTGGTAGCATCTCCCCTAGGTTAAGGTTGGCCTGCCCTGATACACCAGAGTGCAAGTGGCAGATGAGAAGGAGGAAAAACTTGACAGCTCTGCCATACTGGAACTATGTTGGATATATTCTTCTAAATGAGTAGGGCATGACCAGGAGACACATAAGGAGACATCAGAAGTAACACAGAATCACAGAATCATAGAATTGTTTAGGTAGGAAAGACCTTCAAGATCATTGAGTCCAACCATTAACCCAGCACTGCCACGTCCACCACCAAACCACGTCCCCAGCCACCACATCTACACAGCTCAGAAACCCCTCCAGGGGTGGAGACTCCATCCCTGGGCAGCCTGGGCCAGACCTTGACAAGCCTTTCAGAGCAGACATTTTTCTTAAGGTCCAGCTTAAACCTCCCCTGGCACAACCTGC
>NW_008633054.1:9698-32322 GCF_000691845.1 Merops nubicus | reverse complement strand
CTGCTGGTGGCTTCTTGGCCACCTGGGCACACACTGGCTCATATTCAGCTGGCTGTCAGCCAACACCCTTTTGATACACAACATCTTTGCTATTTGCCCCAAGTACTCATTATTTAGCAGCTCTCCCACCCATTTCCAGCCATATCACTTGCCTTCTGCCTCAATGGATTCCCATGGCATTAGACCAGACCCACATTCCCATGCTATCTTTGACCTGCCAGCTCTTGTTTGGAGACAACCCAATGGTCTCCAGGCTGGCTGACCTATTTCTGCCCCTGCAGGCAGCTACCTGACAACACCAACGTTTCTTTTCCTTCCCTGGCTACTGAGCCTCAAGCACTGCCCCAGTCAGAGCTGTCAGAGGTTCTTCAGGCAGTTCTGCAGCAGAGAAAACACTTCTCTGTGGCTCGAGTCAGCCAAGAGCTGTGACACACCCTTACAGAGACTGCCTCCCATCCCAGTCACTACAAGAAGATGGGTTAAGGCTCTGCCACAGGTACTCAGGAACACAGAGGTGTAGACAGGAGACATTTTTGGCCCTACATCTAGAAAATACTCCCACTGAAGTGTTGGGTTTATACAAAATATATAGACAGATGGTTAGTGGTCATGGTAGGGCTGGTTTGATGGTTGGACTTGATGATCTTAGAGGTCTTTTCCAACCTTAATGATCCTATAATTCTATATATTCCCATCTATACATTTTATATACCTAAGGTATCCTCTTTGGAGGGTTTTTATATGAGATAAAGGGCTGGTCTCTGGCTTTAGGATCAACTGTCACAGTCCTGTTTAAGTACATGCAGCTAAATACCCCCAAACATGCCACAGCCAAACTTCAGTTTGTTACTTGGCACGTGCTGAGCCTCAGACCACGTCTGGGAATGGAAGAGCTGATCTGGCCAAAGCAGTGCCAGAAGCTTCAGTGAAAACCCAACATCTGAGCCCACACCCTGGCTCTGTTCAGCTCACTAATATAGATGTAGCTGATTAGGCTACAGTTAAATTAAAATGTGAAAAATGGGCTCAGCTCATTGCAGCTGGAAATCAGGGATCCTTCCTGGTGGTCACCTTAGCTCCTTGGGGTCTGCACGGCCCTTGTGTCCAAAGTGGCCTGCCAGGAGGTCTAACAAGGCAGAACCTGCTCAAATCTCAGTGTAATGCAGAGAAATGCATCTGCAAATGGCTAAGAAAATTCTGGTGCAAATGTAGGTCTTGGGAATTGAATTTCTTCCCCTTACACCTTTTTGTTTGTAAGGGAGATAAAGGAGACATCGTGCACCAAAAAGAATCTGATGCCTTTCATCTAGAAAATATCACAGTGGGCTGCAGGATACTGGGTGCTCCCTGAGGCTTCTCTCCTCAGGCTTTTCTCCATTTTTTATTTGATATTATTTTTATGATTTGGTTCCTGATCACTGTTAATAGAAACAGAATCAAAATGGCTTAATTATGGAATGTGCCCGAATTAAAATACCACAGACAAAACCAGTTTAGGAAAAGCCAGAGGGAACCGTGTCCTTTAATCAGAGGGTTTATTAATAATGTAATAAATTCTCCCAAAGTCCTCTCAGGCTGGTGGCTGTCTGATGGAAGATTTTGCTAGAGGGCTCTGAAAGGGTATGGTGCTCAGGGAGCCAAATTATGCCTAGAGCTCTAGCTGGACTGCTAGAGAAAAACATTTAAAATATAAGTTTTGTGTCACCTCTAGGTTGAATTTTAAGCCAAGCCTAAATAAATACTTGTAAGACCCAAGTGAAATAAAACCACAGAATAACTACACCGTGGGTGCACTACCACAGAGATTTTTTGTTGTGGTCCCCTTACAGATCAGTATATTTGGAGGGATGCTCAGGAAGTGCTTCTGATTTACCCTAATTAAAGTGAGATTAAGATGTAGCCATCTAGATCTATGTCATCAGGATCATGTGTGAGTGGAAAAGGCAAAAAAAAAATTGAAGAAAGCACATGGATAAAAGCTTACTATATATACACCTGGTTTTCCAAAGGTTTTTCTATAGCAACCATCAGCAAAGGGTTTTAGAGCAAAAGCATCACTGTAATAAATGCTAGAAGTCATTATATTTTCTTTGGACAAATGAATATTGTCCCAAAATGAAAACTTTGCTGGGAAAGCTGCATTTTATTGAAATATTCTAACTTTTCTAGGAAATCACAGACTTTAAACTCCAGTTTAGGAATCTTCTGGTCTACTGCATGCACCAGGATAATGCTCATCTTTGTCCAGTTCCTCTTCCCCAAATTTTTTCCCTCCCTTACCACCAAAAATGAATCAAGAAAATAAAGGATGGTGATGACATAATGAAAGAATAGCAAAGCACTACAATTATTTTGTTTTTAATATTGTATTACAGGTTCAAAATGGGGGAAAAAGAAGGTAAAGACGTGGTGCAATCTCATTTCTTTGAAAATGTTTTCATGAACA
The DNA here is from genome assembly GCF_000691845.1 of Merops nubicus. Lineage (NCBI taxonomy): Eukaryota > Metazoa > Chordata > Aves > Coraciiformes > Meropidae > Merops > Merops nubicus. The sequence goes on along the minus strand of NW_008633054.1, from coordinate 29,876 downwards.
TTTCAATGGAGAGATGAGAAATTCCATTTCATTCCTGTAAAAACAGAACTTTAAAATGTTCTCCAAAACTCAGCCCTCCCTTTTCATCTTCCAGATAGCTCAGCTAAGGACTCACAGATCAAGAACATTTATATTACTGAATACACTGGATAATAAACATACAAATGCACACTGAACATTCTTTTACCATCTCTGATAATTTCTGGTCATCTCCAGATTTCTGGCTGTGAATTCTCTCTTTCTGTTGTTAAGTTGATGAAATTCCTTCCCATCAAGAAATTCATGGTCTTGAGGAAAGTGTGGCAAAAATGCAGGTGCCCAAATCTTTCCAAGGAAAGCATGGTGCAAACCAGCTCCAGGAAACAAAGGTTCTATCAAGTGCTTCCTGAAACACTTCATGGAATGCATTCAAATTGCTCAAATTAAAAGGAAAACCAGCAAAAACTGGACAAAAAAAATGTTCTCTACAGCAAGAGGAGTCTTCTGATCTGGTTTGTAGTATGGCCTCATCAACTACTTTCTTCTGTAAGCCCAAGGCTTAGCCAAGGTGTCCAACCTGCACCAGCAAACTAGTCCCTGGGTGAGAAGCTGTGGCTGTCCCACACCAGAGGTGGACATGAGATGGAGCAGAAGGGAATTCTCATTGAAAACTGTCATTCTTGCAGGGGATGTACACTCATTTTCTAAAAATCAGTGCACAGAGCAACGTTTCATGAGTTCTCTCAGCAAAATTATCCATATTTACTACAGCTTTCCTCCTCTACACAAAGGACCAAAGGTCCTTGAACATTTGTTTTTGTGAGCCCTCATTATTTCCCTTCCTTTATAAAGCAGGGCAGTTTGAAGGACAAGTGTTTCCTCTACCATGGAAACTTGGTTTAAGATGATTAAATAGTGGTAATTTGCTAGAAAAAGGATACACCATATTTCTATGGCTAAATTATTACAGGAAAAGGAAACTCTGAGTAGGTTCTTCAGAAAGGCATCTAGTCTACTGTCAAAAATTCCAAACAAATCCAATGTTTCCTTGCCTGTCTTGAAGGTCACCAAGATGGTTTAGGGGTTTGGGACACATAACCCACAGGAGGGGCTGAGAATTGGTTCAAGCTACCCAAGGAAGGTATATAGAAGACAAAATCAGACTCCTTTACAGGTGCAGAGTGGAAGGATGAGAAGCAACAGGCACAAGCTGTAACAGGGGAAAATATTTTCACCATGAGGGTGGCCAGAGACTCAAGCAGGGAGCCAGAGAGGCTGTGGACCACCCATCCTTACAGACATTAACAATTCAACTGGACACAGCCATAAGCAACCTGATTTAAGCTGGACCTGCTCTGAGCACAGTCCTGGGCCAGAGACCTCCAGGGGTTCCTTCCAGTCTAAATCATTTCAAGTTTCTACAATCCTAATCTTCAACTATCTTCACTTTCAGAAAACACCATGTTAGATTCTTCCCAGTGGCAACTTCCAACCACTGTCTCATGCCATATCTGTGTCAAAAGGGCTGAAATGTCACTGATGTGAGAACTTTTCCATGTTTAAGCATTTAAGCTTAATGGTAAAGTCACTTCTCCCCTCACCTCTCCCTTTCTGTACGCTGGAACCTCTTGGTGTTCTGTCTGTGGTTAGGCAGTTGGACTAGATGATCATTGCAGGTCCCTTTCAACTGAAAAAGTTTATTCTATTCTATTCTATTCTATTCTATTCTATTCTATTCTATTCTATTCTATTCTATTCCATTCCATTCCATTCCTATTCCATTCCATCCCATCTTTGCCATTACTTTCATTTCAAATGGATCCAGAGCTGAACAGAGGATATCAATAATTGTCTTAAAATCACACACAAATACAAGATCCTTTACCTGTTTCTACTCAATACCCCACTCACACCATGCCTGTTCTCTTTGTGTCACACATAGTGTAGCAGCTGCTATACCAAAACATTTTTTATTAGCTTCTGAGTATTTCTCCAGTACGTTTTCTCCATCACCTGCCTTCTTCATGAATGAATGCTTGTACAATCTTTGTCTCAGCAAACTTTACATGACAATGACTCCATTTGTATGGAGAAGGTCAAGCTCTGTCAAGTACAAACAGCACAGAACCTCTTGGAACCACTGTGGCTGCAAACTGAGGTGGAATTTACTCCACAGACCTTGCTTTCAGTACAGAAGTCAAACATCTTCTGAATCCCACCCTTCCTACAGACAGCATCTTCTGCAGGACACAGTCTCTGGGAGTATGTCTCTCTAAGATGAGGATGAAGTAATGGCTTAGTCCTCAGACTTCAAAACATTCCCTCCTACACAGAGCAGAGATGCTGCCCAGGGTGAGCAAGGGAAGCAACCTTGCATTCATCATGAGAAGGTACTTGGGAAATGTTCTAGCCCTGGCTCCTAGGAAGAGGTGCTTTCACTGGGAAAGAGAGAGGAGCCAAAAAGGAGTCACACTGAACTGTTCAGAAGGCAATTCTTATCACCACCTGCCTCACTCCTCTTCACAGACCCTTTTTCTGCTCAGTTCCCTGCTGTTTTCAGGAGGCATAAAGAGCAGAGGACCTCCCAGGGCTCCCCATCAATAACCACCTTCTCCTTAACCACTCACACCACTCTCCTGCTCCAGGAGCTGCTCAGCAGCAGGGAGGTTTTGAGCACTCCCAACTGATGGATCATTACAGCTCTGTGGACCAGGCAATGGCTCAGGGAAGACGTAAAGGTTCACTCAAGTTATTGACTCATGCCAAAGATGGATGCTCTTTGGTCTTCAGACACACACATATGCAGTGCCTGGAAGTCAGGGCTGAAATCACAGCACAGGTCTCCTCATCTGTGCCCACTGCAGGTTCGTCTGCAGCTTTTGTCCTTCAATGACCCTTTCTCAATCATTTTAATGAACATTTCTACCAAAATATTCTACTGATATTCTCAGCAGAATCATAGCTCCCATGTCTAAATCTGATCTCAGTGGCTTCACTGTTCCTTTGCCCAGTGTTATCTATTTTAGTCTTATAAATGGCCAATATAAAGACCTTGAATTAATTCTGACAGGCTTTTCTTCTTTCTTTCTCATGAAATGGGAGAGTCCATTTATATCAGGGTAGAAAAGATCTTCCTAACAATTACTTCCTTCAGAGATGACATAATTCAGATGACAGCACAGTCTGCAAGTCTTCCATGAATTAACCTGGGCACGACACCAAGCACACTACATGGTTGCTCATTATTCCCTTTTCTTTAATAAGCTGAGTTTCAATTCACCCACCTACCCTTCCTGTGTTTCCTTGGTTTCCTATAAATAAACAGCACAGGGATTATGGACAATAACATGTAGATCTTAAATAATTTTGTTTATAAATATCTTGGGGCTTTAAAGCTTGAAGTTATTTACAGAACTGAAAGCAAAAAAAGGAAAAGTCTGATCTTCTGTGGACATTTCCATCCCTGAGGCAAAAAATAAACTGCAAAAATTTCACAGGGGTTTTGCCCTGTAAATGGTTCCTCAACAGAGACCCATCGAAGACATTAAAAGTTGGACATAGATTTATAAAATCTTCCATAAACCTGAAACAGTTGGGTCCCTATGGCCTGAGCCTACCTAGAAAGTCCAGAACAAGTGAACCTCTCCCACCTCCCAAAACAGAGTAATTTTTGCTAGGTGCTATTTCTTGTAGCTCCTTTTTCCTGGTACTCTGGGAACAACATTTTGAGGTGGCTAAACTCTAATTTAGGTAGAAAGAAAAGAAAAAAAACACAAGATTTGCTGGTAAATGCATTTACTGATAAGTGCAAACCACAGAACATGATCTACTTCTTCATCCTTGATTTTTCTAAGAGGTAACTTTTCAAACGTTTCTCTGAGAGTTTAGGAGAACTGAACAGTTGGAATTCAATGCTGAAGAAATGTCTCAGTGACCTTGGACAAGGGAAAACGGTTTTTTCCTCATACTCAAACACAGCTGGCAGGTGAAAGGATTAGCAAGGGCTCGAGCTCCTCTGTACGAATGAGGAGAGAGGAGGAACATTAGCAGCTAAAAAAAAAATCAGGGCTTGTGTTAAGGCACCTCAGACAGCTTTAAACTACCCAGTTTGCCTGTGAGTAGCAGGCTGAACGTGCTGGCAGGAAGCTCAACACGGGTAATTCTCCCTGTTCAGGAGCATTTTGAAAGCAATTTGGGGATCAATATGCTCTGCCAGTTTTTCTGGGGCTGCAGTAAAGACATCATCTACCAGCTTGAACCTCACCACCCCCAAGACCTAACTGAAGTTCTTTTCTTTGGTTTTATTAGTAGTTTTATCATAAACTCTCTTTTGTGAGACCTTTGGGAGAAGAGGCAATGAAGGAAATTCATCGAATACCTCTCCTAATGGATCTCTTTGTTATCCTGTGTTCCCACCATCTGTTTCTTGAAAATACTTCTTACCTCTCATCTTATACATGAATCATAAGTGGTTTGGAGACAGGACAATCTTGCTGCTACATGGCAGCACAACACTTTGCATAAGTGGGTTTGGGGCTGGTAGAGGCTACTGAAATGTGAGTGTATAAATAATGCAGAAAGAAAGCTCCCAAAACAGAATCTGGGTCCTTGCCCAGTCCTGAGCAAACCAAGGCACGTGCAGTGAGATTTCAGGTCCCTGCTTGGATTTTACACCACCTAAAATGCAGGTGTCTGGTGTTAATTCAGTGCTTCAATGAAGCACTCTGTAGATAACCTAGAGACTCAAGCTACCATCATACTGGCAAATAATGTCCCAGGTCCCACGTTCTGCCCCTGAGGCCCAACCAACGTGGCACAGCTAGACTTTCTTCCTTCCCAAACATCCTGGTGGCATCCAAAAAGCCAACTGGGAATAGCTCCTTGTCTGTTCATGTTTTCCAGCCCTGCGCAGTCACTATCCAAGAGAGTTTCTGTGGGACCAAAACTGGCCAACTGTCCTAGGAGCCTTTGTAACATTTTAATAGTATGGAGAATGACTTTCCAATGGAAGTGCCCATGCCACTGCTCTGCTTGCCTCTTCAACAAAACAATGACAGCCCCAGGTACTTTTGAAGAGTAAGTCACAGTCACCCTGTTTGAAATTCTAGGCATGAAGATGGCTCCATCCACTTCATTTGAAGCTTAAACACCTGAATGAGGGGTTCCTACTTACCAACACCTAACCCAAATTCAGAATATGAAGTGGTCTCCTGAGGCCAAATGTTTAACTAAGAAGAGTTCAGCCTTTCAAAAATCAATTAAAAATAAAAAATAAAAAGATTGTTTAGAGCAGCTGTTGGGTTCTGGCAGAAGAAGAAAGATCCATTTAAATAAAAAAAACCAAACAGGAACCTAAAATAATAGGTGGCATCTATTTTGGTTGGATTCATTTAAACTGTAGGCATGTAGTCCAAGCTAATCCTTAAGGTTCAGGAGGAAGGTGGGAGGAACTGTCACTGAGGTTTGCTGACTCCAGACCTAGGCTAGGATGGGTTGAATTGTTCCCTGGAGGTGCTGATCTCCTTCCACTGATACTGGAGGCGACCTAAGTGACAAGTTTAGGTTAAGGCCATTCATTTTAAAGAGCTAAAGCAAGGTAAGAGTAATCACCCTCAGAGTGCTTAAGTAATCAAACTGACACGCTCCTGTTCTCTGGTCCCAAACATGTGTTCCATCTGAATTTACAGATCCTGGAGGAGATGCTGCTGGAGAGGATGTTCCTGGGTGTTTAGCATGTATTAGGCACCACAGATAAGCACTCTGACTCCTCCTTGCTGCAGACATGTCAGTTTAGTGATGATTTCATTTGAAAGAATTAATTTACTACTAACAGATAGATGTTGCTCCGAAGAAGTCCTAGAAGATGAGAAGACTGAGACTGATGTTACACTGTGGGCTGGAATATGCTCTTATTTTCCTCATAACTAGGCACCAAATGCACTGAATATTCATCTTGTGGGTTGACATTTCAAAACATTTATGTGTAGTCTACGTTCCTGCACCTTCCATTTCTGAAGGCAACTAAACTAGTTGGACTTTGAAGTACACACAAACTACCCATGACTTCTTCTGCAACAGGGATATGTGCAATACATTGCTTAAAAGAAACCACCACACTAAAGCATTTATTAGGGCTCAAGAGACCTGAGAACCTCATGGAAGGTTTGCTGAAGGAGAGAGAGCCCAGCTAAAGTCTGGTGGTGACATCTCAACCCCTTTCTGTTTCACTGCCTTTCACCACAGGTCATAGGTTGGATATGCTGATGGACTTTTCCTCTTAGAAATACACTGGCCAGTGTTGTGGTTTAGGTCACAGGAACAGAGGGACCATAAGTAGTCAAACACAAGAACTTTTCCACTGAAAGGTATTGGAACATGTTGCCCAGGGAGGTGGTGGAGCCACCATCCCAGAATGTGATTAAAAGCCATCTAGATGTTGTGCTTGGGGATATGGCTTAGAGGAGGGTTTGGTAGAGTATGGTAGAGTAGGGTTAATGGTTGAACTTGATGATCTTAAAGGTCCTTTCCAACCAAAGTGATTCTATAAAACCTTCATTACAGGTATACAGTGCTGGCTATTTCTGAAGTTCAAAAGACCCATCAGCTGCCTGACACTGTCACTAAAATACACCCTAAAGCCTCATGGTTAGAAGAGTTTCATATCAAACAGCAGGACGTACTTGGAATTTTTAGCAAATATATTACTTACTGATTTACTGACTGGAATTAAGAGTTGGACAAATTAATACTCCACTACAATTGATCACTGTATGGTCAGGAAAACCATACAGCCAAAGAGCAGACCTAAGGGCAGAGCACTCCAAGAACTTGTGAATACTTAGTTTGAAGTATCTGAAGATGGAGAAACTGAGGTCTGAGGAATATTTGGCTCGAGAAAAAGCCACCAAGTGCCACCCTATGCACAGCAACCAGTCCCCATTCCTCCATTCCCCACCTCAGCAGCTACCGTGTTAAGGCGTTTGTAAGGTTAAAATTATCTCAGCCTCATCACCCCACTCCAGGTAACGAGCAAATTCAAAACTTTACCTCCCCAACTCTCCCCCTCTCCCTTCCCTGCTCCTTTTGGAGGCCCATTTGGTATTTGTTTGGAATCCTGACCGATTTTCAGTTCGCAAAAACCCGATGCAGAGAGTTACTTGATATTCCGCAGGCGTTATTTTAAGATGAAACAATGTAAATTCTGCTTTCGGGTGGCAGATGGCTGGCAGTTCACTGTTTGGCAAACCAACTGGTAGGGTATGTTAGAAAAGTCGGAGCAGCAGGTAGTACAGCTCAATTTGAAACGACCACAGATGCTCGGAGAGGCGCGGGGGAAGGGCACAAGCTGGTCAGGAAATGAAGAACAGTAGTCAGAGCTCACAGGGAAAAAAAATTTAAAATAAAAAAAAATAATAAAAAATAAATAAATAACATTCAAAATGACAGTAATGAGCTGAAAGTTTTCTTCTCCCAATCAGCACTTTTTGGATGAGAGCTACCCGAGGTGGGAGCGAGCCCGTTGCGGTTCACGAGGCTGCGTCCCTCAGCTGTCCAGGGCTCCTTTTGGAGCTCTACCCAGACAGCTCTGAAGCTTTTGGGCCCCTCGCATCCCGTGCGAGGGGTGTGAGTTCACACTAAGCCTTGCACTGCTTTCCAGAGGGATGAGCTTCATCCGTGTTGCCCAAGCTGGCCTGGTGCTTGCCCCCTTGCCGCGCGCTGGCGGCGCACCCGTCTCCGTGTCCCTCAGCTGTCCAGGGCTCCTTTTGGAGCTCTACCCAGACAGCTCTGAAGCTTTTGGGCCCCTCGCATCCCGTGCGAGGGGTGTGAGTTCACACTAAGCCTTGCACTGCTTTCCAGAGGGATGAGCTTCATCCGTGTTGCCCAAGCTGGCCTGGTGCTTGCCCCCTTGCCGCGCGCTGGCGGCGCACCCGTCTCCGTGCCCAGCAGCTTCCTCCAGGAGGTGTCTGCCCTTCCAGCAGACCTGGACACCTGCTCCACCACGAGTCCATCACCCGCTGTCAGTGCTTCCCAAACTGGTACCTCAGTGGGACAGCTGGCCCTTTGGAGGAGCCCAGCTTGCTGCACGCCCGCAGCCACCCGCCCCGGGAGCTGAGCTGAGATGTTTCGCTCTGCCGTGCCTAAAAGTAGCTGTGCTGGATCCCACCTCGAGGGATCAGAGCTCTAAAGCAGAACTTCAACCAAAGTTGACACCTCCACGACTCAGCTAACCCGGTGCTGAAGGCCAGCTGGCACGGTCTGGCCATGCCCATGCTCTTCTACCCTCCAGAGCTGGGGAGGGGCATCCAAACTGCCTTTTGGGGATAGTATTTGGCAGGTGCAAGCTCCCAAAGTGGGCCTGAGAAGTGTCTGGAAAGTTCACCAGGGGCAATACTGTGCCAGGACCACCTGAACAATAAGAACAGCAGCAGTTTGGTGCCTGGGCCTGGGCTCTGGCAATGTTTATCAGCACAGATACAGCCACAGGCTGCATCCCAGTAAGACCCTCCAGACAACCCCAAATGAATATCCCCAGCACCATGTCAGCCAGCCTGAGAGGTGGATGCCTCTAAACTCTACCCTTGCAGCAAAAAGCACTGGAGCCCTCCAAGGAAGGATCCTTGTTCATCTCACTGCAAGACCAGCTGGGTAGCTTGAGGCTACACACAGTGCACAGGGCAGATAACCAAGACCTAACACAGAATTAAGCTCTCCTGTGAAAATACCTGCAGGGTCAATCTGTTGTCAACCATTAGTCTTGACCTAACCTCAACCTTCCCACAAGCAAACAGTACAAACTGGTTTTGAACCCATCCCTTGATTCTTTAACACCCTGTAGTACAGAAGAAGCATTATGGAAGAAGAGTTCATTACAATGCATGAATTAGCTGACCAAATTCTCCAAAACTCTGGATCAAGTTGCAAGTTCATACATGGTCACTTCCAGCCTTGATGCTTCCTCCAGGTATTTTTTAACCATGGTAACGCTGGCTGCAGGATATCTCTGGGTGCTAATGAGCTCTGAGTGGTGTTCATTTAAGAAATTCCACTCTGAAACAACAGCATTGAGAACATTATCATCAAGTAATCAACAAAATCAGGACATGGCACCACTGGAGTTGCACCTGCACACTTCCCTCTGCCCCCCTAGACAGTGCACACTGAGAAGACCTTCCTTTGATCTCGCACAGATTTGATTCTAATCCACCTCCCCTGAATTCCACAGAGTTACTCATAGGATGAGAATTTGGTTTATGAGGTGATTCTGCTGTTTGCTGATCCTCTCTTTTCATAGACCTCCCACAACACTGGTTTGTTCATAAGGGTAGGTCACATTCTGTCATTCCATACTTCGTTTACCATCATCTTAATCAGCTTTAAATGATCTGTCTGCTCTCTGAGGCAGATATTTCAATGCTGTAGCACGTAGCATTGTACTACACAGAGCTCTTTATGTGTACAGCTCATGGAAAGGAAGCAGTTGAACATAAAAGCAATATACCTGTGACCACATACAAATTGCCAACGGGTAGATGAGGCAATTAGACACATAATTAATTTATATAAAAAAAAAATGCAGGAGGGCTGGATATTTCCTCAGATGTCCATTGTTATTCTACCATGTTGTGGAACAGTATTGGAATACTGTATTGTTTTACTTATACCCTGCTATGGTTTTACTAAGAACTGTAAAAAATATGTATACAGTGCATTGTATTACTTGGAAACCTGTGTGCAACCAGGAAATTAAAGAGGACTGTAAAGCAAATGCAGGCAGGGGAAACATTAGGGCTGCCTGTGAAATGTTAGCACTGTCACCACTCCAATGCCTAAAATGACTCCTGAACGTTCAGATGTTAATGCAAGTTCTTTATGTTATTTACTGAGGGATTTTCATAGGTGCTTGGCACCTCAGATTAGAGAGCTGTAAAAAAAAAAGTGAAGTTATTATTATTTAGGGGCTGAGGGAAAAGGAGTAATTCACATCTTCTTCAGGCCCAGGAGGTAGCTGACATCCCTCAGCAGCCCACAGGGACAGGAGGCAATTCTGTGTGCCCAAGTTCCAGGCTGTGAGGAGCCCTCCTCCCTCCATGAACTGCAGCAGGGATGGGGGGAGACCAGCTGGCTAAGGCAGCCACCAATATTTGTCTCATTTCTACCCTTAAAACGCCTCCTTTTCTTTTTGAGCTGGAGGCAACGTGGGGGTTTATTGCACCATACTGACCATGAATAGGTATCACAAGCACTGCCACTCACCATTCATCTGCACCACTGAGAATCACTCCTAAGAATTACTCCTAACCACCCCTTGTTTCACACTGGCTATGAAGTGAACCATTTGAGCCACCTCCTAAGTCTTGCATTACCTTTTAAAGTCCTGATCACAGGCCTCACACTGCTGAAATTGTTTTTATGGGATCAGGAAACAAATAAAATCATCGCTGCTAACGCTGGTGAACGACACAAAGTTTGACATCAGAAGAAGTATTAAGGAGAGCGAGGCAGCCATAAAATCAGCTTGGATTCCTCAGTCCATTAGGCTCAATCAGCAAACCCATATTTTAATATAGACACATGACTCCGTGTTCAGCTCGGAAGAAAGAAAGCAGGAACAGAGAGAACAAAGGATTACAGAATGGAAAATAGCATCTGAAAGTAATTTAGGGGTCACAGTAGCCAAAGAGCTTAGCACGAGCTCCCATTAGGATGCTGTGATGAAAAGCACTAATGCAATCCATGGACATGTGCACAGCAGAATACGAGGAGGAGTAGAGAGAGACTTGATTTGCATTTACAGCAGCATCCAGAGTAATGCTGGAATATTAAATCCACTCCTGCCCACCACGTTTTGAAAGGATGTTGAAAAATTGGGGATGGTGTAAGGAGGGTCTCCAGTCGCAAGGTCAGGATTAGGGAGAGTGTCTCTGGTTTCCAAGTGACTGGCTTCAGATCCTGCACGTCCAGGAAACACAGACTCTCATTAGGTGAAAGTAATTTTGTGGTAGTCTAAGAGCTACAGCAGCCCATGGGTTTTCCTCAAGGTCTTCTCATTGATCTGAATATTAATCCATAAAACTATGGATGTCTTAAGAATGCATAAGGTGGGGTATGCTAGTTGGGAAGATAATCACACGAGATTTCAGGAGAGCTGAAAAAAGTTTGATTTAACAGCCCTCAGTGATTTATAGTGGTTGGGTGACCACTAAACTTGAACTGCAGAACTTGTGAAGTAAGAAAGGAGCTCTGCAAGGACCTCTGCACCAGCAGCCTGATGGTCCTGCTGCCCACCTTCAGAACTATGTAAGCTGGTTGGGTTTTGTCATCTTCAGGGATTTTTATTACTTTGAACCAACTGATGCAAATGGAAACACCCACGAGACAACCCTTCCAACAGGTACAACCTGCAGAACAGATTTCAGGATGCAACGATGCTCTGCCTCGTTATCCTGATTGCAGGAGGTACTACTGACTCAGAATGCAAGACTTGATTTGCTTTACCCCATTACTTCATTTTCATTTACCTCTGGGCATGAAATCCTAAACCCTTCATTTACTCAGCCCCGGTGAAACGGCACAAGGAATGCACAACTGATGGGTTGGTTTTGCCTTCTTTAATAACAGCAAATATATTCCCCGTGCAGAGATTTCACCCATAACTGAGTTTTTATAAGCCCATCTAGCAGCATCACATCCTAGCTAATGAAATCACAAACCTTTCATCTAATTCTCCTCGTTAGCAAGGAATAAATTCCACGACTGAAATATACTTGAAGTAAAATATGTCACAGGTCAGCAAGATCTTTAAATCTCTAGGACAGTGGCATTTTCAAGGCGGCGAGAAAAGGATTCCCAAAATGACTGTGCCATGCCTTATGCTCCTGGCCCTGAGCAGCTGTGGCACACGAGTTCTCAATCAAATACATCAACCAATTTATATACTCCCTCAGTTAAAGGCCAGACAACAGAGAGCAGCTGTTTGCCAACATTTTAGCTATAAGGGCTGGGTTTTTTTAACCCATGCTTCTCTCCTGACCATCTTCCTTCGTTAGACCTCAAACAGACCAATGGGTTTTGGCTTTGTGGGCAGGTAATAGCTTCATGCAAAGCACAGCAATTAAGAAATGTTTTAAAGAAATGCTAAGAAATAGTCTTTTTAAGAAACATTTGTAAGTCCTCTTAGAATTCAATAGCTGAAACAAAGAGATTCAGGGCCACAAGTCTCAACTCTGTAACAGTTACAGGCAACTTCTCCATTGACCACAACTGGAGCCACTGACATAGATACTAAATAATATTTTGTCCCCAGAAGGTGCCTCAGAAGGAAAACTTCTACTGGCAGGCAGAGAGTTTGCCCAGGGTATAATTATGTTTTCCAAAGACAGCCATCTAATGCTATTTCAGATGCCTCTACAGCATCCAAGACATCAACAAAGATGATGTTCATCTAGAAGAGATGCCCCTTTTGGAACTGCAGTGTGGGGTCATTTGGGACATTTGTTTCCAGCTATTATAGATTTTCCTCTGGCAAAAGGAAAAGTGATTGATCTGTGCATATAGGGAAAGGGATGAAAATCTGTAAGATGAATAAAAAACCCAAACACGTTGAATTTGGTGGATGAGGATATAGTCTGTCCCAGAGCTTGATACTTCATCAATACCTGGCTATCTAAATTTTAAAGCAACAGTTAATGAGGCAAATTAAAAACTTAATGTTACATGTATAAAGATGATTAGGATCAAATTAAGGAAAAAGTGCCTCAGAAATGAGTTCCTTAAATGCCCCAAGGAAGCCAGGGAGTGGTGGGAGCATTGTCATCCATGGCACTGACATATGTTCTGCAGTCCTAGACTGAATTCTCTTGTACTCTTGCATGACAGATCAGAAAACATCTTTCTAGAAAACCAGGAGTGAGATCCAGCACCAGGCTCAGACACTTATCTTCAGGTATCCACATGGCCTCAGTCACCACACTCTGACATCCAAGGCCATGTGCAACACCCTAGAGCACCCTAAGCACCCACATGGGGCTGGCAGGGGAGACACACACCCTACAGTTGACCTGCACCTACCTGGACAGGCTCCTTCACACCAGGATGAACGTGTCAGAGCATCTCCAGTGCCTCTAGATCATTTATTCCAGGGCAGATCATTTGGCCCCAAGGGAAGAACTGAGGTTGAGACTAAGATGTGCATTTAGGTGTCTGCATGGATGGGTGTCCATGTGTGTCAGGTGTCTATCCTGCCTGTAAAACTCGTGGGGACTTAATCCATGGGACACAGGAGGAATTCTCCTCTCCCTGAGCAGACACCTGCACAGCTCTCTGGTTTCCACAGGCTCTGCTGACAAGTGCACCTGTTTGAGATGCCAAAAATTATTCAGGTCAAGGATTTTGAAGGAGCCTGGGTAAAAAGATGTGAAGAAAATGTACACCCATGAACTGGTGCCTGTTTCATGGTTCTGTTAGGTCAAGTCCTCTCTGGTATCACATTCATACTGGTACCTTCTTGGAGCAGCTGGAGAAATTTGGCCACATCCACTTGTTTTGGTAACTAGAGTCAGTTGCTCCTGGTTCAGCCATCTCATGTGCCACCCAGAAACACTTTGCTCTGGCTTGTAACTTCTGGGTGAGCAGGTATTTTCTCTGAGGATACGAGTCTGCTGAATCTTCACTGCAAAGTCCACGTGAAGCCTCCTCCTCAAGTCTGCTGGGAAGCACTGCAGCAGACCTGTGACAACGTGCTGGGCTCCTCTCTGGGAAATGGATGCTGCCAAAGGACCCCATGAGGAGCTCCCAAAATGAGCAGTTTGGGCTTTAGAGCCCATACAGACATAACTCCTTCACCATTGGTATCTTCACTCCAGCAGTCCTGTACTGTTCAGAAACTCTGAATGATGGAAGAGTAAACTGATCTCCATTACATATTTCCATCATCAGCTACTCCAGAAGAAACAATCTGATTTCTCCTGCTCTTAGAAAACCTGAGATGATAGAGCTGTCAAGAGACTCACATGTGGAAGAGAAATTGGGGAAAGGATGCAGTACTAAATAAAGTCTGATCAGCTCCAGGAAAAGGACCAGATGATATGACATTATCTGCAACAACATAAGCCTGAACTTTGAGGACATGACATATCCCTTAAAATTCAACAGGCACTGATTCTTTTATTGGCCTATTGCTACAATAATTCAGAGCCTCAGAAATATGGGGAAACTGAATGCTGGGCTCAGAAGGATTAAGAGAACAATTTTGTATGGGAAAGGAACCCACAAACTTTCTGGTGAGACAGGATGAGCACCTTCTTTTCCTATAAAATCTCTCCTCACTATTTGGCATATACATAAATCATATATATCACCAGAATATTATTATTTTTAGCATTTCTGTTGTCATTATTTAGGATTCAGTGGTTTGTCCACCACAAGGAATGGTGTCTCCCTCAGTCTTTTACTCAAGACTCATTTTACTGCAGTCTTGAGGAATAGCCTCTGCTTTTAACACCTCCCCTTAAAAAATGATCCCCCCTCCCCAAAAAACTCATTACCCTCCAAAAGCAGGACCTACCTGCATTGTCATCTAAACCAGCATGGCAAGAAGTACAGAGTATTTCAGGAGGTATTCCTAAGATAAAAGGATTTTCCTGCAGAGCCAAAGACAGCACACACCCACCTCCTTTGAAGTGCAACCCCATGTGTTCTTAAACCCTGCTTCTGTACCCAAAATGCAGAGCCCAGCTCTGCTCCAGCCCCCAGCCAGGGCACAGCTTTGGTTCCAGCACTAAAAGCTCCAACCCCAGTAGTGACCCAGGTGAGAACTGGTTAAGTAACATATGGGCAAGTGCTACAGAAGTGACACTAATAGGACATGGGGCTAAGCTTCAATTTCAATTTTCAGACTCCCTGCAAACCCCAGGGAATGTCTAAATTACCTCTCCTGCTGCTAGCCATGCTATGCACTTGCAAGAGATTTTTTTCTTGATTTAGCCTATTAGAGATATACAGAGTTTAAAAGTCCAGAGTCAGCAGCTGGCTTCTGCAACTGGGCATTTACAACACACAGGCAATGGCCAGAAGCTGAGAATTACAGTTAAAAGTAGAGCTAGCAGGAAAATTCTTCCTTTTCCCCAAAAAATAAAACCACAAATCAAATAAAATAGAAGTATTACATTTTAATCTGTTCTTACCCCATGAATTTTAAAATATAAAATCATGAAAAACCAAAAATCCAGGTGATGGCTGTTTATGTAGCACATACACACACAAATATACACAATCAGCAGCCTAAAATGGACTTTTTTAGCTGTTTCTCTAGCCAAAGATCAAAAAACTCACCCTCATGAGAAAATATCCCTCAGTGAAAATGACATTTTTTTGGTCAAGGAATATTTCTGTACAAAATTTCCAGGGAAGTCTAATTCAGGTCTCTAATGTGCTGGTGGTTCAAATGCTTTCCAGACTTTCTTTTTTCCCCTCCCTGGAAATCTAAGCTCCATATGTAAAAGGGATAATAAGTTTTTTCTTTTAAAGAATATGCCTGGAGCTGAAAGATTTAAATTTAAATCTCAGGAGCTGTACCACTGCTTGGTCCAAGAGATGTAACATGCAGTTGGCATTTATTGGAGTAGGATTTGGGGCTGACACTAATTCAGCATTCCAACATAGAGAAATCAATGTCTGTTTTCTAGAAAAATGACTGAATTATGTTTGCAAGAGGTTATGATAAACAGAATTAAGATATAAAAGGTGAATAAGCTAAAGGGAGTCAGGTATCAGCCACTGAGCTGTAAAAGCAATCTATTCAGATTTTATATTTTTAATATCTATTTAATTTCTTTATCTAATATCTATTAAGATATTATCTTTTATTTTTTTTCCTCTTTTCTTCTGCAGGCTTTTTTTTCACCCTTTGGAGGTGAACAGAGTTACATCTATTCCTGTAAGGACTGCCCAAGCACAAGATATGCTCTCTTAGAGAAAAAAAAATCAGTGTGCATTCTTTTCTTTGGTTTATTTCTTGTCTATAGAAACTTCTGGGGTTTTGATGACACGAGGGTTGCATAAGAAAATAAAAAGTATTAATGCATCTCTTTGTATCTGAAAAGATGCAACACTAACCATGTTCTTTCTCTATTGAAAAAAACAACCCTGGAAAGTTCTGGTTATGGATTTTTGTGTATACTTTTGAGAAATAAAGTAGACACAAATGTATTTTGAGAGACTTTTGGACTTGATGTCACAAAAATCAGTGAAGATTCTTCCAGTAACATAGCCCACAGCCTCCTGATTATGGTGGCAGGGAACCACCCCTTGTTAAAGGACTTACAGAGAGATGAGAACCTATTTAGACACCACTGTAAATGAAGGCAATGCATTTATTTCATTGCTATGGTTACTAAATCAAGTACAGAAATAGGGTTCACAAGAAAAAAAAAAAAGGAATTAAGAAAAATAAATTATATACTGCTTGAGAAATGCAGGAGAAAGATCAAACAGGCTGCAGAGTTGAAGAAACCATTAATTAGTAGAACTTTCACAACATATTTGATACAATCTCATTGTAATGTGACTGCAGCCAGTGTTCTCTCACTTTGACTTTTACCCACCTTGCCTTTTATACTGTTTTTGGTGCCTTGAATCTGTGATACCAGGAAAAGAGATGTGCCACTGCAAGGCTGAAGCCTCTGTGCAGCCAGAGTGCTGGGCTCAGATGGACCCTCTCCTCCACAGCTCTCTGGGACCTGCTTGACACAAATGGGCCAAATGGTTGCTCACATGGAGCAAACTGGACAGCAAACGATCATCTCAAACCTCTAGGCATAACTCTAAAGGTTTCCTGGGGTCATTTCTAAACTGCAGAAGCTCAGAGGGTTAAAGGGTCAGAGTTCTGGGGTTCCAGGACATCATGCAGCAGTTCCATCACAGCACTTGGGTTTCTTCACCCAGCAAACACACAGTTGAGAAGTGACTCCTGCCTGCCAGGTTTGGTTTGGACTGTTCCCCACCAAGAGGGCAGATTTAGGCCAGTGAGGTGATCCAAGAGTGTCAAGATCAGGAAAACAGTCAATAGAAATGGTCAACAGCATATTTCATTGCTTAGGAACGTCGCAGAGCTGCACTCTGTATATGCTCCAAACAGCTTTGGGTTGGGAACCAAAATGAAGAAAACTAATGGTTAAGTCTATAAATCCTCCTCTCCTTTCTTTAATGACACACAATTCAGCTCTGCTCACTCGCTGAAACATCTCTTGCTCCAGAGCTGCCAGTCAGATTCTGTTTGGTTCATGGGAGCCTCATCAGAACTATTCAAAATCCAAGGCTAAAAATGCTGCTCTCACACTCCTGGGCAAAGAGGATGGGAGGCAAAGGGATGACACTCTGGGACACGATGTACTAGAGCCAAGATTAATCTACCTGACATCCTGCTGCCATCTCCTTAAAGCAAACCCAGGAAAAACTCAGCACAATGGTTCCAGAAACAGTCTCTATCTTCCTCAGGCACAGCCAGCGACTCGGCTGCTTCATCCACTTGGCAGGCCTAGAAATCTCCTTGCCATAGCCAATTAGGGAGAGATCTGATTAATTAGGACTTTTTCATCCTTCTTTTCTGACCGACACATAGCAATGGATGATTTACCCATATTAAAGAGAATTCTTCACATACACCACCTCAAAAAAGAGCTCTTCTGGAGTCACAGAATACAGCCAAGAAGATCCAGATGGAATTAAATCATTAAATTAATACTGTTCCCACATATCCCAGGGTGAGTTCACAGCTGTACCACAGTCACCTCTACAAAGGGAGCTGGGCTGGCTCTGCCCTGCCAGTTACTGTTGTGCCACAGCTCCGTGGCACGGTACGTTGGCATCCTCTAGACGTGCCACGTTGGCACAGCATGTGACTTTGTCCCTCTTAGCTTTCAGAGTGGTGTGTTTGAAATCCCCAAAGGGACTGAGGAGCCTGAACTCTGCTGAGTTTATTGGGACTGAGCCTATGAAATCAGCGAGGTGCTGTAGAAAAGGGTATCTACTACTCCAAAAAAGTATGCACATTGCTAAGCAAGAGAGCCAAGAAAAGAGGAAAGGACACAATGGGATTAACAGCAAGGACACCAGTCCTGAATAAAATTCCTTCTTTTTATTCTCTGACACAAGATGCAACTTCTGAAAGGAAACAGGAACAGAAAAAAAAGGCAAGTGCAGATCTATGAAAATAACCTTTTATCCACCCTGAGATCTCCTCTCCTAGAGATGAGGAGTTCTAGTCTCCTTCAGAACCTCCCTCAGTGTGCCTAACAAAAACCAACCTGAAAATCACTTTGCTGAGGTCCTTCTACCTGACTGAGAATTGCCTCTAACCACATCATTTCCATGAGCTGGCAAATAACTGCCTCGTGGATCCCAAAAATGGGATGTGGAGAGCAAGTGGCAAAACGTGGTTCCAGTGGATGAGCCCCCACGAGCTTGGGCTCTGGGAGCTGTGCTAGGTCAGGTTCTGGTGGGCTCTGCTCCTCACATCGAAGGCTTGGGGAGCTTTAGATGTCCCCTCAAGGCAATGCCAAGGCAAGAGATGTGGTGAACCTTTAGTTCTCCTTCAACAAAAATGATGCACTTGATTTTCTCTTTTGCCAAGGCTTGCTGTGAACTTGAAGCCTTAAAGGAGGCATAAAAGGAGTGTAAAAATAGTTAATAAGTCAATTTGAGTAAATACCTGTGACTTGAATAAAAGTATTCAAGAAACAGGTATTTAATTAAAAAAAAAAAATCAGAATCCAGAATTTTATTAGCATCCAAATGCAAAGAGTCCAACTGAAACATCATGGGACTGAAGGCAGAGAAGAAATCCTACAGAGAAAGAAATTGGTGTGAGTTTGAAATACCCTTTCATAGAAGATGACAAAGAATCACCTCATCCTATGGAAAAAGTCCCCTGACAAATGAGCTCTCAGAGCCCCAAAGTCACCCTCTTCCTGGCCTAGATGAATGTTTCTTTCTCTTCCCAGGCGTGGCACAAAGGAAGAGCCAACAGGCACGCTGAGAATTCTGCAAAAACTCCACTACAAAGTCCTTCAAAAAAAAAAAAACCCAAAGAGGCTCCCTTGGAAGGTAAACTCCATCTCCCAAAGGGGATGAGTAAGCAGGCCAATGAAAGCAGTGATGAGCTTTCAAAGGTGTCCTTCACAAATCTGTCCTTAATGGGAGAGCAGAGTGACTGGATCTGGGCAGGAAATGAGGAGACAGAGCAGGGATGCTCCTTTTGATGAGAAGCCTCAAAGAGAAGAGGGGAAAGAAACAAGGGGGCTGGGCAACGCTGTCATCTCCTTTAACTGGGGCCCATTAATGCCACGAGTCACTTGTGAGAATGATGAAAAGAGGGAGAACCTTTAAAAAAGCCCCAACTTTTTCAAAGCTCTAATGCTGGTTTGAGTTTCAGGCTTTTTCTTTCCAAATATGCCAAAATACATCCCAGCAGGACAGGCTTATGCTGCGTGGATCATCTGGGGCTAGGGGAATTGTCATGGGAACATCTTTGCTCAGAAGTGGTCACTCACTCCTCTCTCATTCACATATCAATAACAGACTTTATTGTTTTGGTTCTTAAGTCACAGACTAAGGACCTGAATCTCCTCCCATCTCCTCTCTGGGTCTCCTCCTGCCTTTCAGCTCTGTCACATCTCATTGACACGCAGCCTGCACTGCCAGAGCCCAGAGGAGAAGCTGCTCCCCAGTCCCCAGGCAGGGACTGGGCTTGGTTCAGAAAGGAGCCACAGAGCTCTGCCCTCTGCAAGGGTCAGAGAATCACTACGGTTGGAAAAGACCTCCAAGATCAGCAAGTGCAACCATCAACCCAACACTCCCATGGCCACTAAACCATGTCCCCAGGTGCCATGTCCACATGTTTTTGAGCCCCACCATGGCTGGGGACTCCAGCAGCTCCCTGGGCAGCCTGGGCCAAGGCCTCACCACTCTGCCAGGAGAGAAATTCTGCCTAATGTCCAACCTAAACTTCCCCTGGTGTAAGTCGTGTCCATTTCCTCTCATCCTATCACTTGTTCCTTAAGAGAAGAGACCAACCCCCACCTCAGTCCAACCTCCTTTCAGGGAGCTGTGGAGAGCCAGAAGGTCTCCTCTGAGCCTCTTCTTCTCCAGACTAAACACCCCCAAGTCCCTCAGCTGCTCCTCACAAGCCATGTTCCCCAGAAC